>NW_020220165.1:0-13979 GCF_003070985.1 Temnothorax curvispinosus | reverse complement strand
ATCGGCGACTCTACCATTTATTTATTTCCTCGCGTAATGGAAAAAAATAATAGGCTTGTTCTTTTTAGGTGAACTTCTTGCACAGTTCATCTTTTCTCTTTTTCTTCTCACGTTAGAGAGAAAGAGAAAAGATGAACTGTATAAGAAGTTCAATTAAAAAGAACAGGCCAAATGTACTAACAGCGTCAGTCTAATTCGAATTAATCCTGTTAACTGAACATCGTCGTGCTCTTGTTTTAATAAAAACGAGTGTTTTTCATTAAACTTTAGAGGTTCGCGCAAAACGTCTTACAACGTCTTGAAATTAATATATTTTGCATATTCGATTATATGTTAAATATGCATGTTTTTCCTACAACGAATTTCCGTTGTTTAAGAAAAAAGACCTGTCTAAAGGTTAATACTGTTGTTGAATTTACACTCTGGTGAAACAAATTCTTATCTCATTTTTTTTTGAAAATTTTTCGCATTTTAAATTTATGAAGATTTATAATAAGAATGAACTTCAGATTTTAGTTCGTTTTTTTTTTAAATTGTAAAAAAAGAAATCTTAAATATTTTAGAATTCTAGAAGAGATGTAGATTTTCTCTTCTTTCTGAAAAATGTTCTAAGTTACAAAATTATATAAAAATTCTGAAAAGTTACGCGAAAAATTCTAAATAAAAATTTCAGGGCGAGATCTATTTCCAATTAGATCCAATGCTGTTAACATTACTTTTTCATCTCACGATACGCTAGAACGAAAAAGATTGAAGAGATCTCTTGTTTTTACTCTCCCGTTATGTTTACGCCACATGTCGCGCTAATTTCTGTGGAAGTAGCGTTATCAGTTATCACGCTGTTATTTATTATGTAATAGGTGCATCATTGTTCACACATACACACGTACACACACACACACACACACACACACACATTACACCACCACACGCAACAGCAGGACAATGATATTATTATATTGATAATTGCGAAGGGAAGAACCAGTTATATATACGCTCTAGCTCTAGCTAGATCATAGTCGAGATTGATTTTAGACTGGACTACGAAATATTGATAATACGATAATATGTATGTTTCCACGAGTAAAAAAAAGATTACATGATAGGCCGTTCGCAATCACTCGCAATACGAATAATAGCAATGTAAATGAATAGTGTGATGAGAGGAAAAGGGAGAAGAAAAAAAAGGAGGAAAAAATGCAATCGGCGAGCGTGGGCCTTCGTCGAGCACTGCTAAGATTTTTAACTTTTACAAGGAGACTCGAGTATGAGAGAGAGAGCGAGAGAGAGAGAGAGAGAGAGAGAGAGAGAGAGAGTGTGTGTGTGTGTGTATATGCAATTGGTATTTAGTACAATTTTCTGAACCTGCGAGGCCGGCGGGAGATACATAATGTGTATGTTTCAGTGATCACATTTTTCGACATATATTATTATTATTGGAATAATAAAAGATTAGTACCGGATCGACGCAGTCGACTTTATTACATCCAGTTTTCGTGTACAAGACGTTCCCTCTCCATTGTACCCGAGAGGGTAAAGAAAAGAGAAAGACAATTACCAACGTATGTGTCTCTGACTTTACTGATTTATTATTATAAACGACAAGGTACAATAATACATTATAGTACTATTACATTACTGCGCAGTTAGTTAGAGACGATAGAAATAAATTATATATGTATATGTATATAAAATTTATATATAAATGACAAATTTTATTTATATATAAATTATATAAATATATATATAATTTAACCGACGTGTGTAGAGTGTAAATAAATATTAAATTGTGTGTAAAAACTTAAAAATGAACGTAAGTGTCCTAGACATTGTGCAGTAAAGTTCGACGATGCGCGAAGGAAGTCACGTTCCTTGTTCGTGAACACGTGTAGCCAAATTAATTAGATATTAACAATATCGCAGGGAGAGAATTGGCCTACATTTTTGGACTTTTCGGCAGTATCAAGATCTTTCGTTTCATAAACACCAGAGTTACAAGTGCATCGGTAACAATAGCTTGTCCGCTGCGAATTTTTCGATTTTTGAATTGCAAAGTAATATCCGAATCGAGGCTTCTGTCTTCCCAAGAGAAGAATCCCGGCGGTTTCTCCGGCATTTTAAAAAGGGTTCCGACATTTTAAGGAGACATTAACAGAAGCCTTAAATCCGTTAAAACGGAAATAAAATAACATTTTACACGCAAGAAACCGTACTTTCTGATAACAATCTTCCTTGCATAATTCTGCGATTGTTTCATGTTTTATTAAAGTGAGGCATTTTCTCACGCTAATTACACAATAAGATAAACAAAGAGAATTATCGGCTGCAGAACGATCCTCACAATACATACTGCACGTAGCACACAAACGCTTCCGTTTAGCGTATATAAAATGATATATATATATATATATATATATATGTATAAACTCTCAAAAAAAAATTTAAATTCTTTTTCCTCCGTTCTTTAAAGTTTTTGGTTATTGCGTCACAGCAGAGTAAATATCAAAAAGAAAAATGGTAATTCCTACGTTGAAATAGGTAGACTAGACTATGCTAAATCACGACGCTGCGTTACACGGCGGAATTGAAATCCCCACCGGATTTTGGGACCAAACTTCCGAATACTCTATATTATATTTCCGAATACTTACAAAAGCGCGGGATTTATTCTTATAATGTGTGATCTCTACTTTATTTTCTCCTAACGTAACGTATTAGTCTTTCACACCTAATCTTTTTCCCGTCGAGACCGCGAGAAACGTCTTCTCGATCCGATTAGGCGAGTAGCAAAAAATCGTTATAAATAATCTCGCTTATAAAAGCTAACTCCTCTCCTCTCGAATGCACAATCTTAATTCCTCAGTCTAACGCTACTAATCCTATCGAAACTACATGTACGAAAGTTAACAGCTGTCTTTCAATGTGCGGTTTCAACAAATCTGATCTTGTTTAAAAATAAAAATAAATAACCGCTCGTATGAATATAAAAATTAAAAAGAAAAAGGCCAATGATCAAGCATTAATAGATGTTAAACCATATAATTAATTAACATATATACAAATAACGGATAAAACCAAATAGCTATATACCATTGGTTTTGCAAAACATTTAATTATTTAATCAATCGATTTCGAACTTTTTAAAGCTTCCTTCAATTCCAAACAAATCCGTTGCTGTCTTTGCCTTGCCCGGTCGTAGCGCCTCATTAACGCGATGACCTTCTTCCTCTTGGAACCAAGCAACGTGATCTACCAATTTTTTTACTTGTTTATCATGTAACTCCTGTAGATTAATATCTATTAATGCTCGATTATTGGCCTTCTTCTTTTTAATTTTCTGATCTTGTTTCTTTCCTTTTCCCCTTATCATTAATAACCTAACGTAACATTCTTGCGCGCTTGTCGAGATTTTCTGCGGCAGAATGTTGCACAAGTCGTGTGCGTGCCGTACAATATCGGCTTCTTCTTCTTTTGTTTAATGGCACCCGCCTCTTGTTAGTGACGTTACGGCCAATATCTTGTTGTAAATGTAAGCTTAAGGGGCGGAATTTCGTAACACTCGAAAATGTGTATATGCGTATGCGCGTATGTATGTCCGCGGTGTCTTGGGCCGGTATTCATAGTCGATTCTTATTTCAAGACCGTCTTAAGATGCTAATACGGCTGTGATTGGTTCATGACGTCTTAAGATTGTACTTAAGACGGTCTTGAACCGACTATGAATACCGGCCTTTGAACTCGGGTTAATGCCGTAGGTTCATTGAGCCGAAGGAACTGCGCGGATCAGTTCCCCCTGCGACCAGTACAATATCGGCGCGGTTCGAAAACACCGACATGTAATCGATCGAAAAGACGAATGTACGATAATTTCTTCGTACTACTTTTTTTTAATTGAACGTTTTTTCACTCTAATGACTAGCGTGTCAATTGCACGAAGCGCGTGTCCGACAATTCGCGTTTAGATGCATCTCCGTGAATGCTTGACGAAGGCGTCTTTTGATATTCTCTTCGAGATATCGTCAACGAAACTTTTTCGCCTTCTTCTCGAGGAAAATATCTTCTTTTTCTTGTCCTCTTCTTAATCTTATTACGACCGACAAGACCGTTACAGCACACACACGTCGTTCTCTAAAAATTTCTCGTCACTAAGGTGGGAGAGGATAACAGGAGGGAGGCGACAAATTGACCTCCGGCCTCACTCGGGATCGGTTTCCGCTTCGCTAATCGGCAATATCGCAACGGGACCAGCGGCTGCTAGCTTTGCTTTGTACGCCTCCGGTTCGAACCAGCGAATCGGTGCCTGTCAAGAGAAAGACATTAGTTGCCGGGCGAGCCTCGCGATACAAGTAAGAAGGCAATAAAATCCCCTTACCTTACCTTGTTATAAGCAGCATGCTTCGATTCGGTTGAAAAGCCGAGTGTTAAATTGCTTACGTGAGGATACATGCAGACGGTAATTGTAAGTCTACACACGTTCACAAGCGTACTTTACACGAGGCCTTCCTACTCTAGCAATTGACGTATATGTAGTGAAAATATCGTGTATTCTGAAATGTTAGTAAACTGACTCGCAGGCCTTTCTTTTTCGCAGACTTTGCAAGCACATGTCTAAGCAAGTATGCCAGCTGTCATGTAAACTGCGCTTGTTTACGAAGAATGCGCAGAGAGCAAGATTCAGCGGATTTTGCAATACTCGTTTATTAATACAGCGTGGTATGTGAGTTTAACACACAACACTAGTTTTATCAGTCTAGTCTTATTAGTTTCTTTGTATACAAGATCAAATAAAACAATCTCGTATTGAACTCCTCAGAAAGAGAGAAACAAAAATATAAAAAAAATAAAGTTCTTTACCATAATATGAACAACATAATATAGTGATATAAGAAAAAAACAGTTTAAAAACATATCGTAGTGTATATCTCTAAATTCGAGACGTAGGAACATAGACTTTCAAATTTCGGTACAAAGAATAATACCATATAAAACTTTGTACGCAATAAATACTGAATACCATGACTGTTTCACACAACAAGCCAATTGAGTCTTAAATAGCCCTTCGAGGGCTGAACACAAAATGTTTTTTAATCACATTTTGCGACTATGATGATTTGTACGAATCCATTCAGTCAATTAATCGCGCAAGTTTAATGCGCAAAGTCTTTTTGAAACTAATTGTAAACGCGTAAACAATGTAAAAAAAATATATGTGTATCACATAATACGAAACTCACTTACGATCTCTTTGGTCTTGAGTAACTTTTAAAAATTTGTCGTCTCCTATTATTGCAAAAGATCTAATCTCTAATTACGATGTCACGCATATCGTGAGGAAACTTCTAAAGTCTTTTAATTCGCGAGATACTATTGAGATTCACACGTTCATGATAATCTTCATTAAATTTTCTCTTCGATCAATCGTTAAATACAACCTGGTCTCATCTCCTTCGTAGAAAGCATATTCTCTTGTGAAGAGAGAGAGAAAGAGAGAGAATACGGAGACCTGACTGTGACCGATGATTAAACGAAGCAGATCTCATTTCCGTTCCTCCCCTTACTGAATGCATGCGGTTATCGAATACCGCAATTAATCACACTCGTAACACACTCGCATCCTCGGAAACGCGGACTCCTCTCCCGGCGGGGTGTTAATGTATATGTGAGTATTTATGGATGCGTGTTGTATACAAGAATATTAAACCGCGGCGTTACAGGGAAGAGTAACGCGGAAGGTTTTGCACGGTATATGATTGGCGTTCCTGTCGCATAGCGGTACCTTACGAACTATATTGGGACATTCCTTCTGTATGCGCGCCCAATCGGCGGGGGGCCGCTTCGCGTACGGGCCCGACGCGCACAGCAGCAGAAACTCGTACGTAAGTTCTCTCGCTTCTGGAACTAGATAAATAGAAACAAGATGGAATTACAAGGCATTGATTAAAATTTATTTATTTTATTGTGTATTGACTGACCAGTTTTACATTTTAAAACCGATTAGAAATTTTATTTCAGTAAAATTAAGAACAATGTAAATTGCACGAAAACGAGAATTTCTTGAGTTTTTTTCATTGTAATCATAAACTACCCACTTATGATTATAATGTTAAATATAATATTACATTGTGTTTTTATATTTGAATACCTTGTTGAGTCGAGCCTCGCTCTTCAGAGATCGGACGAGGCTTGTAAGTTTCTTCGCTTTCCGAAGAGGTCGCGGCGCTATCCACACTTAACTCTCGGCCTAGAGAAGCAGGAGCGTTTACATTGTCCAATGGCGACAACGGCGTACGGGGAACAATAGGGGTGGATGTGGTAGTTATGGTAAAGTTGGGTTCGTCCTCGTAATTAAAGTATTCTATCCCGCTGGTAAAGTTCTCAGGGTCGCCCAAAAAGTGTTCGTCCAGTACCAGTTTTGCCGTCTGTAGATTATCCAGTTCACAAAAATTATACATGAATAAGTGCTGGTCTACAACCTTGCCTTATAGGATATTTAAGCTCTAAACCGTAAGAAATCGACCAATCGCAATGGAATGTGAGGCAAATACTCGATTCTGATTAGTCAATTTCTTACGGCTTAGAGCTTAAATACTCTTTAAAGTAAGGTTGTAGATTGTAGACCAGTACTAAAGCAGACAGAATACATAAAATAAAAAAAATATAGATGGATTTAATAGAATTAGATGCTGATTAATATAAATCTAATCTTTAATTAATCAGCATTTAAATTTAATTAAATACTGCAGTTTAGTTAGATGTTAACACCTGAACTTAATCTCCAGTTTAATAAAATTACATAAATCATACAACAACGTGTACGATTTTATTATTACCCTGACGAGGTCGAGATTGCAGCCCGTAATTTTGAGGGACTGGTTACCCACGGTGACGGTGTACTTGTATTCGCCTATGCTGGCGTCGTTGGTGGAGAGACTGTGCAGGAGGGACGAACGTAGACGAGAGTTGTGTTGCTGACTCTGTTGCAAACGATTGCTCTCGTCCGACGCGCTGCTGTTGAGCGAGGAGCTGGAGCCGCCCATTGCTCCTTTTTCGCCGCCGGAGCTCTGCTCCAGTCTCACTGGCGATGCATTTCGTTGTATCGTATCTTTGATTAAATCCTTCGCATAACTGAGAACGTTAAACGCTTCTATTAATAACAGCTCGCTAAATGTGCCGTTATTAAGTAGATCTTAGGCATAGAATACATTTATTATTAAACTTCTATTAGTAAACTTCTACTTTATTGTAAATATATTATTTAGACATACTGAATCTTGTCCTCGGACGTTCCCGTGATTTGGACAAGTCGTTCTTTAGCTCCAGGGTTTACTACAAACCAAGATACTCAGATCAGTGGGCAGTCTTGCCAACATTGATATTCATTGAAAAAAATCATATGGTAGTTGCCGTTAACGTAACATCTTTTAACACAAGTCCAATGGCACGGTTAATGTGTTAAACGAGATGTGATATTAAATACTTGTTAAAATATCGCCAAAGCAAGGTAAGTACAATATACAACGTATTTTAAAAAATATTTAGATATATGTATGTAAAATCACATTCAAATGTAAAACAGACGTCTCACATGTTATGCGATATTAACGAAAACGTCAAAGTATTAATGAAATGCCAACCTTCCTATCCACGTGGGACCCGCGATATATGATCGATTCGTCGACCGGGCGTTAATAAACTGGTAATACAATATAATATCTCTATTCGGCTCTTAAAGCTGCGAACGTAACGCACAACATTCGTATGCTTCACTCATCGGGCTGTTAAAGAGATGCATTCCACAATGGTTGATATGAATTGTACGCATTAGGTTGATCGAGAGAAAAATGACTATTCATCTCATATGATTTTAACAAAACAAAAAAGGAAATAAGAAAAAAGAATGTTTTCATCAATTTAATCCTTGCGAAGTGTAACACGATGTCGATTTGTGTCATCACGTGAAAGAAAGCTGACGTGCTTTGCATTTTCTCGATTAGTAGATCACGTTGCAAAACTAAAACACTAAACTTAATAGTGGCCTAATCACGCTGGTTAGATAATAGCTTTGTCATGCAAACTAAGAGTGACCGGATAAAAAATATTGGCTGCCATTTTTTATCACAGATATGAATATTTTTTTTTACATACGTATCATATTTGAACAATAGTCAATACAAATTTGCCGCGTCAAACTTAATAATGTAAGAGAGGATTAGGTGTTTTTGTGGGACAAGAGAGAGCCTCGTTCGACCGATTAATACTGTTCTTGCGATGCAATGAGCACAAAATGCTATGACAAGCCATTGGCAGATCATTCATTTGCTTTTTACCTCGCTGGAAGGAGATGATCGTCTGGCTGAGCTCTTCAATCATGTGAACCCGCCGCCCTTTTATTCCCATCACTGTATTTTCGTGCGAATTATTTAACAATAGAAACATAATCGGGCCAACATAATCGGGAAATCAAAGTCGGTTGATTAAAGGTCTAATACAACCGATTGGTTTCGTTTTACGTAAAAATCAGATCATTATTTTCATCTCACAAACAATCCCTATCGATCGCATCGCGACGTTACTAAAATTACTGTAAACACCTTGCAAATAACGTAATAAAAACATTGTATGGGTTACAATTTGATTCATAAAAATCGAACCTGCTCAATTAATAATGGAAATTTTGTACAACGAGAATGAAAGCAATTAAATTACCTTTTCCCGAGTCACTGTTGCGAATGACAACCTCGTCTTTGCAATAGTTTTTCCCCGGTATGCGTGTAGGCTTGGCGAACTTTCCGCTATTCTTGATTACTTCCCCGGGCCCCAAGATCGGTGCCGAGGTGGGTGAAGTCATTGTCAATAACGGGGACGACAAGTTCGTAGGTGTATCGGGTACCGCTTCGGTCAGCTAGGAAAAAACAGCATTATTTTATTCAATGTTAAATAAAAAAGTTTAATAAGATTTTTTTGTAAATATTTTAAGATTATATATTGAAACGCTAAAAATAAAAGCTGTTTAGATAATATTCAAAAAATTTTAATTGCAAGTTTTTACTCTCACCAAGTATAATTATTACTCTTGTGTCTGGCTTGCAAGTCTCAAATATAATTTCGAAAAGTTACGTAAATGTAAAGAAAATACGAGTAAGTTTTTAGGGTTACCTACATTGTCTAGATGCGACAATTTCTGCATGTAATATACGTCCATCGAATCGGTGTGACGCCATTGTTTCGCTCGTAGCTCGATAAGTTCCAGCAGATGAACCCTGGTCGTCAGATCTAATCTGTCGTCCTGGCTCCCATTTCTGATCGCCACAAAAGCCCGGTCCAGCTGATCTAAAAAATTATTCACAAAAATCAGCCTTTATTTAAAGGATGTGGAATGAAATCTATCATCAAAAAACATGAAAGAATTACTATTCATGTAAACTACTGAGCTGGCTTTCAAGTTACGTTTTATGTACAAGAAAGAATTATTTACCTTTGTAAATAGCTTCTAACTGGTTGGCATACAGTTTCAGGTGACTACACATAGAAATCACATTCATTTGCAGCGTTCGGTCATGGAAGCCATTGGTCAGTTGCATTGCAACATTGTCGATTAGGGACACTATATCCTCTACTAAAAAGTCAAAAGAAAAAAAAGGGTTTAAAAGAATTGTCATCGATCTAATTTAAAAAAGAATAAACGCAGCTTATGAACACATTCAATTTACAAGAAAATGATTATATCTTTATAAAAGACTGTCGTCGCAAGAGATCGTAAGTTTTGCCAAAACGAGAATAAATACAAAAAGATTTACCAGTCGTGATCCGCCCATCGACGGTCGAGTTGCGCTGGTTAAGCTTAAGCGGCCGTGGTTTTTCGAGCTTTTTTACGGTCCTGGCTCTGTTCAATTGTGCGGTAGCCATTGTGATCCTGCAACAAAGACATTACATAAAAGGAAACTTGAACGCTCAATATTTATATTCAAAATTATAATTTTCATATTATAATTTTTACGATTTAAATTGCCCGGTAAAATTAGTACGTGTGCATTAATTGGTATCATTTGATACATTGTTAGTAAAAATATATTGTGCTTGTGTACTTGAAACTAGCGTCAATCGTTTGACGTAGAACCGCTTGTTATAAAGAGAAAGTATCGTGGACTGAATGAAAGTTTCATTCCGAGGAGGCCAAGGTTTCATCATCGCCTTTCAATAAACTCATTTCTCCTGGCGCAAATTAAGCAATATAAGAACCGTAACGTCAACAATACTCCAAAATCGGATTCTTTCGCAAGGTAAATGTCTTTCAAAACGCAAAAGACGACGGTGAGTCGTTATTATCTTGCCCAAGTCGTCGCGGCGACAGAAATAATTTAATTTGCGGCGTCCACGTCGTCGCGTAAGGAGAGGACGAAGCGCGGAGCAAAACAGAAAGCCGGCGTGGTGGAGCGGTGGTGGAATCCCGGATTCTTCGCCCTTTCCACCCTCGTCCTCCAAAAATACACATTCGTCGGCACGACACACGTGCAACGGGAGCGTTTGCCGCGCTAATCGAGCTATAAAAATTCGAAACCAAATCCTTCGCGCCTCTATTAGGAAATAATACATCCATATATGTATAATTGCGAGAAATAACATATAATCTCGGATAGCATAGGCTGCATTCGAGGAGCGCGCTATTAGCGCTATTGCATCATTCTGTCTTTATCGCTCATCAGGTGTAAAACAAGGATAGAACAAGCAAATAGCGCTAATAGCGCGCTCCCCGAATCCAGCCTAAGTCTATCGAGAACAGGGTTATGCAGAGTGTCTGCTATAAATTTTGTCGACAAAAAGATTACAGATTTAATATGAGATTTAACATGTATACAATGTCGACAGAATGCTGACAGAAATTTAACGAAGTTTGTTAACAAAGCAGTCTGTATGGATTGTTTACGACTACTTTACGTATTGCTTACATTATGTTTACACGAACTTTTTCCCCATGTAGACAATATAACTAATGTAAATTATTATGAACTGAATGATTGATTTCTTTAAACTGTATTTTTGCAGTCCTACAAAAATAATTTTAAATTAGATTAGATTAAAGATGCACTTCAGTTATAATTTATTTATTAACTGTACTGAAATGAAAGATATGATGCTAATATAAAAACATTACTATTTATGTTGAGCAATATTACTTAGTTTTTTATCATGGAATATGCACAATGTTTATTTTTTTTCTATAGGTATAAAATCAATATCTTTAAAACCATTGTTATCAATTTTCTATAGTCCTAAAAATTGTGCCCAAACTGAATAACAGTAACTAAAAATAAAATTGCAAACAAAATATAAACTGACAAAATATGAATGTAAAAAATGAATAGATTACTAATTGTTTACGTGACACATAAAACATAAATTTACATTGTATACATGTAGATGTAGATTTTTAATATATTTACGCGTAAAAACCTGCAACAAAGTACGATGGCGGAGATCAAGCAGATTTTGACATACTTGCTACACAATTTGACGCAGATTGGCGACAGAATCTGGATTCGATGGATGCTGTTCGATCTCTGCCGTCAATCTGCCGTTAAGTCCTGTGTCCACGATGCTAGAAATCGCTCCGAGATTTTGGACAGAGAATTACCGAATTGGTTTAAATATGACGATTTTTTTCTCCCATTTCTCCATTCAAGATCTCGGAGCGATTTCTAGTATCGTGGACAAAAGGCTTTAAGTTATGACGGCAGGATCCGCCGGCAAAACGTGGTGCTTACACGAGATTGATGCCCGATTTATTAGCAATTTCTGATCGAATTCACCGCCAATTTGTTTTCAAGTTATAACGGCAAGCTCCGCCGGCGAAACACGGAGCTTAATCCGGGCGTAATTGATGCCGATTTGCAAGCAATTTCCGATCAAATCTGCTGCCAATCCGCTGGCATGCTGTGAACAATTTGCTCATTGTTAATTATGATTACATTGATATGAATAATTAATACGCGTGATTAAAAAAATTACTGTAATAATTCATACCTGCATAATTTATGTAATCTATATGAGTAGTACAATGTCCATATATGTATATATCGTGACATAGGACAGCCTTTATGCCGATTCTACTAACTCTCTGTCTCTACTACTCGTCATTAAATTCGCCGAACTCAAATCTAATCACATAAACTTAGCGCACGAGTAAGTAATACGATATTCAAGGAGTACCCCACGTTTTGCGTTCTAGCAATTCTCCCCGGAGGGAGGGAGAAAGAGGAGAGGGAGGATGCAAGTGGAGAGAGAGAGAGAATCGTCAGAGAGAAAGCCAAACGAAAAAAGAAAAAAAATAACAAGGTGAGAGAAAGACACGATTGTATACCGCGGTAAGACGCAAAATATATGCAGGTTGATTTGCGGGGGCAGGCATTCCTTGTAAATATTTTCCCACGCGAGAGAAACTATTGTGAGGGGGGGGGGGCGGAGGGAGGGAAGAGACGATAAAAAGATGCAAAAGAGAGAATAAAGGGGGGAGGGACATCGCCGAGCGGGAGTCGGAAGGAGGGGAGATAGAGACGGACAACAACATTAAAAGCTGACGATTCCGGCTACACTTTCCGGCACCTCGTACGCCCGGCGATACGACAAACTTACGTATCTTCGCGCGTTGGTGAGAGAAAAGAACCAGGGATACGGAGTGCAGACGGGGTGCAACTAGGCAAACGGATCTATTAGTATAACAGACAGAAACGGAGAAATTATTTCTGGCGTTTTGCGTGCGCGTATGTACGTATGTATGTATTGCGCCCACGCGCGCGCAAGCATGTACGAGCACACGTACGCGGCCATGGGGCACGCATGTACAACGCGCGCGAATGAGAATCGCACTTGACGCACTGGCGAACGGGAAAACTCTCCCCCGCGGAATTCCGGATATGGAAGTGTCCGGACACGGGAAAGCCGCGACGACGACGAGGGACGCACGCGACGGAGGCGGCGCGTTTCCGTCCAAGGAAATCACGCAGCCGCGACACCGCGGCGCGGAACACGCACGTTAGGACGTACCTTTCGCGAGATCCACCGTCCCGGTCGGCCGTATGCAAACGGATCAACGACACGCAGATCGTCCGTCCGGTTGGGATCGCGAAGACGTATGCGTCGACGACGTCGACGTGCGCCGCGAAGGTATAGTCGAGTGGTGGTCCCCCTGAGAACTGGCGGCCAGTGCCGCCAACGGCGACGGTAACGGGGACGAGGGAGAAAGTCACTAGACGCCGCTGACAGCAGTGACAGCTCCGCCGATTTTTCGGGATCGATATTATAAATCGGTGTCAAATAATATAATTATCGCGCCAATAACGAAAAAGAATTTGTTCTAATAATATAAGAAAATGACAATTACATGATAATTATATATTAGAAAAGAAAAATTATAAATATAATATATATATAATTGGTAATTATCTTGAATATAACATATATAATATATACATATAACGAAAATTTTAATAATGGAGTAATTTGTAAATATGATGAAGTAAACCATAGAAAATTATAATTATATTCTTATATACATAGAATTACACATATAACTATAATTTATTGTTTAAAACGCGTGCATATACACACAAATACACTAAATAACAAAAAGAGGAATATTTGCACATATAAAATTTAACATAGCACGCATATTCTTATTTGTGTAATTTTTTTGTATTCACCAGAGAGAAACCTGAGAGAGGCCATCCCGGCCTTTTTCGTGTGTTGCTGTGTTGCATTTTCCGACGCGCCGCCTGAGAAAATGCAACTCAACTACGTCGTATCGCTCGGTAACCGCACATGGTTTGCGTCCGTGCTAGGTTCGTGCCGAAGCCGAACTAGCCAGCTGGAGGGGATATTCTGGCCGCGGCGGCCGCGCTTCCATCTTGCGTATTCCAATTAATAACGAATTACGATAATTAAAATTACAAAATTAAGATTACATTCTTCAAAATTATTACGAA
>NW_020220164.1:0-6599 GCF_003070985.1 Temnothorax curvispinosus | reverse complement strand
ACATTACGCGCGTGACACGCGCGTAATGGGCCACTTTCCACGCACTTGTAATATAAAATAGGGTGTGTAACACGTGTGTTAAGTTGAAAATTGGACGTGCGGGTGATCGCACTTGCCTCCGGCTCGTGCGTCTACTCCGGACGTCCAATTTCCAATTTACAGCACTTGTTACACAAATAACTATTGTTCGACCATCAAAATAATTATGTAGAAATCTTGAACTGATTGCTAAAATGTCAATTTTTTTTTACAACATTATCATCATATTTCAGCGACTATAATAGCTACTATAATTAATTATTTTGATAATGCAACAAAATTATTAGATACTTTAGATTTTTTAAATTATTAGATGCTAAATTTTTAGATACTTCAGCAAAACCGTTTTTTTCGTGTACATATTTTTGCAAATAAGTGTAATGAATTTTATATGTCACCCCAAAAAATATAATCTTAGTTTTAGCGGAATCCTCTAAAATTCTAAATCTTATAGAGGATTTTAAGCCGAATTCTCTAAAATCAAGAGGAAAATATTCTAAGCACAATATTTTTACAATTAGAGGGATTTTGTCTTGCATCTACGATCTTGTAAATAGAATACTTTTTTTGGGTGATGTACTAGTAAAACATTTAGCGGTTTATGTACCACTACCATAATATATCCGCCTGAATCAGTTTTATTATCAAATTCCATTTTGGGTGATATATCAGATAAATAGAATCTCGACATCTATGTTTTATTATTCCATAGATACGTTTGTAATACATTGCAAATTTGAAATTTTTCATAAAATTTAGTGAATAAAACTATATACGTATGAATTTACGCAATCATCCACAGTGGTATTTAAAGGGATGAAACGTTTTGAAGACTCGACCGTTGAATTTTAGTCTAAGGATGAGAAATCAGTGTAACAAATTAAATTTCAGTATTTACTTTACTTACAGACTATATATATACGGATCAATTTTCGCGGAATAGTAGTTAATTAAACGGAATTCTGAATTTAGGCGTCCAAATATCTCGAAGTATGTGTATTTAATATGTTCAGATAATAGTTGTTCAATATATTTAAGAGTTAATGCATTTTGCATCCCTTTTAGTCTAATCAACAGATAAATTCAATAATCGACAGACTATCTTTTTTTTTTAATGCGGAGAAATCTACTACTGGGATCCCGCAGGCCGGAGCCCGGTTTACCCAGTAGCCCCCTCCGAGGAGGGGGAAGACCCCTTCGTCTCCGGGGAGAGAGACGAGGGGAGTGCCGGGTTTTTACCGGCTAAAACCCCACGGGTGTTCACACGGCGCGTTTTTCACAATGAGAGGGGATCCCGGGAAACGCCCTGATTCGTCCGGGGTCATCGACAGACTATCTGCTAGATGAATATTTTTAAGTGAAAGTTAAAAATGAAATAAAAAATTGTTCTGTTACGTGATGAATACATATTAATGCATTTAAACTATTATATTTGATTGTATGAGTCATTGTGTTTTATGTCCTGCAATTTTAACAATTTTATTCTCTTGTAATTTAAATTGTAGGAGAAAATCAGCCTTTAAAATTAAAATAAATATAAAATTTCGCGTGCGCGCACGCGTGTGTATGTGTATGTAATTGTTTCAATTTCAATATAATGTTAGAACAAAGAAAGTAATTTTTATTATATATTTAATTCATCTCCCTCGTATCATGTCAATGTTATTTTGTTTATGTAATGACACGAGTAAAATATGAATATATATAGGTATATAAACTAATAATAGTTACATACTTTCTATTAGATATAAAATGGCAATCTTATTGTACAATAATAAAGGTATTACAAATGCCCTAACAATCACTGGACATTTTTTGATCCAGTATATTTATATTGTATCTATTTATTCATTCAAAACAATTTCTTTATATTTATAATTAGTGCACGACAAAATTATAAAAATGTCTCTATAAACTTATTTAACATAGAATGAATTTAATTATCGTTATTTAGTCTTATCTTTCAGATACAATGTATGTTAAAAGTTATTTTTGAATTATTGCCTTATGTTGCTTGTTTTCTCACTGTGGACAGTCGTGATTTAGAACTGTTTAATACGATGTGTTTTTTTTCCTCTAACAAAAGTTTCCTCACTATGGACAGGCTACGGTCAACGTGACGCTACAAATGCTTCGAAGCATTCCTCTTCTCTTTTCTTTCAATGAAGAAAGAAAGAAAAGACGAACGCTCCAAAGCATTTGTGGCGTCCGTCACGTTGAACGCAGCCACAGTCGTGATTTAGAACTGTTTAAATACGATGTGTTTTTTTTCCTCTAACAAAAGCTAATAAACGTTATGTATTTACGACGTATATGCATACATACATACATTCATACACTCAATCTGAACATTCTTTTTGAGAAAAATTTGTCACATGCGCAATATTTAGTACAACAATATCACAAACTATTTTATCAATCTTCGCATACTTATAGCTGCTCATGCATAAAAAATATGCATTCCAAATTCAGGCAGTATAAAACTAGAAATAAATTGTGTGCGTAAACGAATATCCTTTTTCGTTTTCTTCTTTTTTTTCTTCACTATAAGTACTTAATCTTAAGTAATCATGACAATTTGTTGCGTTTTTGTTCTTACATTTTTATGTTTTTATTTCGGTTATTTAGTGCTTAATGTTTGAATAATGCTTCATTTTCAGGATTATCGTCTCTGTGCTTTTCGAGGTTTCCAGATAGAGTCGGATCTGGCCGTCGTCTCTTAAAGAACCCAAGTTTTCTCAATATTAATGTCAGTAGAATGAATAATAACATGCCAGCTACTGCGGCCACTATATATATCCACACTGGTACAGGCTCAGCTTCTTGCTGATCCAATAAATCTGGATAAGCAATTGTCTCGGCCTATATAATAATATGAGATAACATTGTTAAATAATTTTTATCGTAACGCTTTCAACATTTTCAATATATCTTTTTGTATATAAAATATGCTTACAATTGCGTAATCATCTTTCAAGTTCTCTTGTTGTATCACAATGTTCGAAGGTATTACTATCCTAGCATTGGAACCTATTTTAACCATGTCCACTTTTGGATAGTCTTCGACCAAAGTAGAATTCCAAAGTCTGAAATCATTTCTTCAAATTCACAAGATGTTCCACAACGTTAAGTTTAATACAATTGAAATATTAACCTTTGTTGTGCACACAGGGGTCAAATAGACCCCAGCGTTTTTTCAAACGCGTTTTTCTAATAAGTACAATACGTACAAATATTAAAAATTGAATTTTTTATGCATTTTTTAGTGAAAAAAGTCCATTTTTCGGCTTCTTTAGTTAACATATCATTTATAATTCTTTTATGTTGCAAGATATTAATGAAACCTATTAGACCTAATTTGGAAGTTTTGAACAATAGCCAGCAATTTTGTTTGAGTCAAAATAACGACGTGTACGTCTGTAATAAACAATTAAGTGACTGGGGTCTAATAGACCCCCTGTGCACAATACGTAATTTTGAAGAGGTGTGCACAACAAAGGTTAATATTGTAAAAGAACCTCTTATCAATTATTGTCTATAGGAAAGATAATATGACTTGATATTTATTAACGCGTTAATACGTTATGATTTCAAAACGAATTTCAATATATTTTTTATAAAATAATATCTATTTTTCAATAGAAAGCGAAAACAGTTGGAGCATTTCCTTTAATTTATTATACCCTGGAAATAAAAGCCTAAATACTTATGTTAATGATACATTTTGCTTGTTTCAAGCTCTAACGTCACTCCTTCAAGTATTTGATATATAATTAAGAATAATCCTGCGTATTACAGTTAATAAATGAAATTATGATATGGCGTAACACAATTATAATAATAATTAACTTTACATTTTTGTTATTACCTTGCTTTAACACTTATGATGGCTTCCTGTTTCCTCTGCAAGTTGTATATATAGCATACGATGTCGAAACATTTTGCTGTGCCAGCTTTGCAATTCTGTAATGTAAGATCGTCCTATCAATGCTTCATAAAAAACGCTTTATTATCGAAATGTCCTACGTAGAATGAATTCGCGGAAACAGCAAAGCTTTAGATTTTACAAGCTTAAAAATAACAAAATTCTAAGGATAATAAAGAATATTTTGATATTTTTTTTTATTGATTTGCAATATTGAAAAATGTCGAAAGTAAAACTAAAAGAAAAATAAAACTATATATTTATTTCAATTATTTCGCAATTCCAATTTATTTTTGCATTCGAATTATGACCTTTACATACAACGAATCATTCTGTATAGGGATTTATTATAAATTCCGCGTTCAGTCTCAGAGTCCTGATTTTTCTAATTGTATTATTACCTTGAGTTTAATGAGTTTAATAAATAATGACTTACCATCATAAGTGATGATAACTTACCATTGCAACGACACGATGCCGATGTCCATCCTTGTCGATAATTGTTCGCGTATTTACAACTTTTTCTGTATCTCGCGTTGTTCTTATGTGATTAGTATGATTGTACAAAATTGTCGATGGAGTTGAAGATTGTATAATGCTATCGATATCATCCAAGTTGGCATTATCTTGCAGTTTTAATGGATTGACTACATGTCCTGGTGGCAATATACATTCACCGTCCCCCAGAGCTAAGTCATTTAATATGCGTCAGATGTATCGTAAATACTTTGTGATATTTTTTATTTTCACTAAATTTAATTCCATAAATACTCAATAAATTTTATGTGATAAAGTATGTCTCTCATACTGTGTTAATATATTTATATTATATATTCTTTTTCAATTTCATATTCATATATTAATTTTTGTCCAATATATTCCTAGAAGCGAAATGTCAGAATTGAAAAACGAATGGCTGATGACACGTGCTGCAGGTTATTTATGCATGAGCTTTCAAATTCTGCAGAAATTCGATATTTTAAGCTCGTTTAAAGAATTATTATTATTTTTAAATTAGAAGAGCTATAGACGACGTTTTACTTAATTCCTATTCCCTTAAAGTTTTTCTATAAAGATATTAACTTTTTTACTTGAAACATTTTTTTAAATGATACAGCTTTTCCGTAAAATTTTTCTAAATGACGAGATTTCAAATTTTAACTTGATGGATTGAAGAATTCATAAATCGATCATTTATTCTAATTCCCAGATCTTACAAACAACTTCCATTCGATTTTCTATTTTGACATATTACGAAGGATCACCAACTTGGAGGGGCAGATTCTCTTTTTTGTACTACCTTGGATAGTTGGCATCTCTTCCATATAGAGCAGCCACTTGCCGTGCGCTTTGTCATTCGCGACCTCGTAAGGCCACGAAATCCGTACTTCCACAGTGCTGACTTTCCATGGTCCTTCATTAAATACTTCGTAAACGTGCGACACCTTTGGGCCTACTTCATTCAAGTGTTTTATCGCGGATTCTCCGACTACGGGGCCACCGTAAAACGCCCATTGGGTTTTCGCACTTCTACGAATAAATATATATTTTGATATATTAATATACGTGATAAAAATATATATTAATTAATTTAATTGAATAAACCTATTATTGGCGCGAATATAAGTATCTATTTGCATCGAGAGTATTTTTTATCAACTTTTTACAACATCGCCTAGTGTGTGTGTGTCATGCAAACACAATTGGTCAATCACATATGTGATTAAATTTGTTTTACCAAATTAATAAATGTTGTAACTTAGCCGTATGTGTGCACTGAGAAAAAAATATTTTAATCCAAAAAAATATTTATTAGGTTGTTCCTAATAGCATTATTTACTTACTTTTTACACATATTTATTTAGAATTAGATATTTTTATTTAATTGAAATAAAAATATCTAATTCTAAATAAATATGTGTAAAAATTAAGTAAATATGCCATTAGAAGCCACCTAATAAATATTTTTTTGGTGTGTATTATGACACAGAATCGCTTAGTAGAAAAATATAAAAACAGCGAATCTGAAGACAAACGGAGAGAACCAACTAGTTTTCATTCAATGATTTGCGAGAGAAGATTGTGAAGAAGATACGTTATACAAATCGAACGATTAGACATTGAAATAATGAAATATAAAAATTACCCTTTAATCGAAAGTTCGGCGCGTTTTAATACTGTAGCTTGCAGAACAATGGGTTGCTTCTCTTTCACTTCCTTTGATGTGGAATTTGCGAAAATTGTGAAACCCAATTGCGATTCATTATCCTCGAGGCCTTTGGGATCGAATCTCACTTGTATGTCCACCGCTTTGTCCTTTTTGAATGGATTGCCAATAGAACACGATACTATAGTAGCGTTGTACAGATTACAGATCACGGAATCGTTGCTTTTACTGGCGATGTAGTTCAAATTCTGTGAGTGAACGATAAACAGTTGAGCCTCATACGCAGACTCGCCAACGTTTGCCACCTTCACTTCTACCACTATCTCTTCTCTTTCGCCCAAAAACAACTCGTAGAAGTCCGGCTTTACAGAGGAAGCTAATAAGAAATAAGAGACTGTTAGCTGCTTAATCAAAATTTCCTCTAGTAATATATATATATATATATATATATATATATATATATATATA
>NW_020220163.1:0-1457 GCF_003070985.1 Temnothorax curvispinosus | reverse complement strand
TCCTCATTCTTCTTAATTTCCGTGTTTTTAACTTTCTTTTACTGTCCTAGCTTTCTTTTACCGTTTCGCTGATTTATATTTTTCACTTAGCCATGCGTAAAATGGAAATGTTACTATTATTTGTCACAGTCATTTTGGGTATAGCCAAAGCATTTTCATTTCACGTAGTGGAATAAAATAAAAATTGTAGAAAAGTATTAGAAATTAAAGTGTTAAATCTTTTTAACACTGATGTTAAGAATAAGAGAATTCGTTTGTGTACTACTTTTCATAGATTTGCACGACTGTTCGAATTGTTGCAAGCCACTCGTTCTCGCGTTTGCGGGAACTGTTTAACGACTAACTGTGTGATCAATATCGAGTCAACTTCTCCGAACTTTTTATTCTTTACTCTCTAAATCTGAATCAGTGAATAGTCACTGATTCACAGTACTATTCACTGATTCAGATTTAAAGAGTACATATCGTTAGAGGAATATTAGAGATTCTTTTGTGTAGCACGTACAGCTAATGAGCAACTCATTTTCCGAATATTAAAGATAATGACTTACAAATATTTATTCTTCTGTTGACAATTATGCAACTCTCAGGCGAAAAACACAACATGTCATTTAAGTCACATAAATTAATACAAAGATAAGTTAAGACAAATAAATTAATTAACAAGAAAAATTAGATTTAAAGCGTCGAGAGATTTAGTTGGTTAAATTATCTGTTATTATTATATCAACCTGTAAGCTTGCTGTTGATTTATTATTTGCTAGGTTTATATTAATATAGTCCGCCACGATCTCACACGTACACATTCGTTGCGCATTACTCGCTCGGGCTAAAATTACAGATTTACGGTCGCTGTGGCCGCTTTTCTCTCACTGTAAACGCGCCTATACGCAAGAGAGGAATCCGAACGACCGAACGTGTTTCTCCCGCAAACATGTGGCGGCGGCTGGACACATGCTCTGTCAGCGAAACCCGTGGCGTCCGATGAAACTCGTTCGCTCGATGCTTTGAACGTTTGCGATCCCTTTTCACTGTACTGTCTTTAGCTGAGTCACGATAAAACTTTATCCACGATAAAAAGCCGGCACGATATTCGCACGTCCAACGTGTCGAATCTTTTTTTCAAAAGTTTGCTACGGTCAGTTGTGTCACGCACAAACCCGCGAACGAAAAATTATATTTTTATTAAAACGCGCGAATAATAATACATTAAACTATACGTCTGTCCTTTTTTTATAAATAATCTATACGTGTCGTAAATAAAAAAATTACTTAGTAGATGCGAAAAACTGCTTAGAATATGTAGGTACGTTGTGTTTGCTCCTCCTTGTAAAATTTCATCAATTTCTCCCTGTTCAAAAATGAAATAGAGCTTATGATTACGCTTATGCATTACTAATTTACCATTTATTATTGTTTTACAGTGATTTTTAATCTTACGATTATTATTTTCCAGA
>NW_020220162.1:0-6437 GCF_003070985.1 Temnothorax curvispinosus | reverse complement strand
CGGTCACACGATAGCGACGGTAATTATGTATGAGCGCACTTGGGGCGATGGCAATTAGCAGGCGCACTATGGTAATGCTTGTGATTAGCTGGCGCACTTGTGCACAATACGCACAAGACGAATGTCCGCCGGTCGCGAGACGACGACGGCGATGAGCGAGCGCACGGCGGCAAGTAACGCCCAACGAGACGCAAATGTCCACCGGTCGCGAGCAGCGACGGTGAATGAGAGCAAGCGTGCTGAGCCGCAGTAATTAGCTGACGCACTGACGGCGTGGTAATTAGCGGGCGCACTGACGGCGCGGTACATAAGCGGGCGCACGGACGGCGCGTTAACTTTCATGTGTACAACGGTGAGAATGAACCGCGTGAAACGAAGTAGTTAGTTCGACTTTTACGTGTGAACGACGGCGTAACCGCGTGACACGGAGTACCAGATGTGACTACTGAGATCGGAGCTCTCGCGGTCCCGTTTCGCTAGTTTTCGGGCGCGCGACACGTATCGACCAATAAGCGATGACTAGATCACGCGATCCAAGCATATTGCGATTAATACCGCGTCGGGAGATACTTCGCGGTCAGGGGTGACGGGGGTGCGGTACGAAATCCCTTGTTCAGAGGGCGGCTAAGGGACGGCGTTACGTGTGACTAATCGATCCGCGATCGCGACGGAAAAATCCTGCACATAAACCGCCCGCCGCGAATAACGATTCGCAACAAGGTCAAGCGTCGCCCGCCGTGAAGCATGCGTTGATCGCATGCCGCCGCCGTACAGAGCACTGCGAGTGCTGAATTAACTTAAACTAATAATGAACAATTTACAATTTACATGATGTGCGGATATTTACAGATATTTACAGATTTTCGTACGAACACATTTCGTTTTATAGATATTGAGGAATGTCACGCCGGCTTACGTTTAATCAGCATTTACATCCACCGGTAGAAATGACAACTTGACTACGATACGTTTATACGTGGAGCGCGCCGTGGTGACATTCTACGATTCTTTCTAACTCCCACTTGTTCGGAGGAGCTAGCGGGTTTCGCAAGAGTACTAAGCGTCCGACTCGAGCAAGATTTTGAATCTCATGCCACTTGGGGCGTTGCTGCAACGTGTGCAGATAGTCATTCGACTAAAGCTTCCAAAAGCTATCGCGCATTTGTTGAATCAGCTGCCATCGGATGAGACGCGTTTCCTTTTCCTCGAGTAAGGAAGGTGTTGGTGCGCTGGTTAGCGCTTAGCCGATAAGAAAATAACTCGGTGTCATTGCACAATAATCATCGTAATTGTCGGACATCTGAGCGATCGGTCGCAAGTTTAGACACGCTTCGATTTTACATAGGAGCGTGCTCAGCTCCTCGAATGTTAACGTGTGCGCCCCGATGACGCGTTTTACATGAAACTTGACGCTGCGGACGCACGTACGCTTCCCAAAGACCGCCAAAATGCGGCGCGGACAAAGGAATGAAGTTCCACCGGAACGCCTTGAGTCGTGATTTTATTTTGAAAGTTCGGATCGGGAGTGGCCTCATTCCATGCGACGGAAATTTCGCGTTGAGCTTCGTGAAACGTCGTAGCGTTGTCCGAATACATATCACTGGGAACGCCGCGACGTGCGCAAAACCGATCGAAAGCTGCGACGAACGCGGGAGTCGTGCAGTCGCTAACCAACTCTGAATGAGTCGCCTTTACGGTCATGCATACGAATACGGCGATGTATGCTTTTCTCGATTGGTGTCCCCGACCGAGAACGGATCTAACCTGAATTGGCCCTGCATAATCCACCCCGCAATATAGGAAAGCTCGAGACGTTGACGTAACGCGACACGAGGGCAGATCGCCCATCAATTCGTGCGTGGGCTTGGCGCTTTCACGAGCGCATTTAACACATTTGTGGAGAATCGAGCGGATCGTCTGACGCTCGCGTAAGATCCAGTAGTCTTCACGTAGCAGGTGCAACGTTAATCGCGGCCCAGCGTGGAGGGCGCGGAGATGAGTGTCGCGGATTAACGCGGCAACTAACGGATGTGCGGCGAGCACAACAGGATGCTTTTGTTTGTCGGGAAGTGCCGAATTCTGTAGACGACCACCGACACGAATGAGGCCGCTTTTATCAAGGAAAGGGTTTAGCGATATCAATTTACTGCTCCTAGAAATTCGGTGAAACTCCTTTAGTTGAGCGTATTCTAGAGGAAATAGTTGTTGTTGCACAATTTTTAGCCAAAATTCGCGTGCGCGATTTACTTCTTTTGGAAGAAGCATTTTTGACGCGTTTGTTGAATGCGCGGTGACGAATCGTGAGCGGTTTACATCGCGAGCGCAACGCGCAAATCGCATGACATAGGCGGTGACATACTCTTAAAAGTTTAGCCCATGGCGAGAATCTTTCGCTCAGATCCCACCGATCGCAAGATTGCGCAAAGTGCAGTGGAGCGTGAGCGCGTTCTTCTGGCGGCGATTCACACGAATCGAGACCCTGATCCGAGGGCCATTGATTGAACAATAGTTTAAGCCAGTCTGGCCCTGTCCACCACAGAGATTGATTTATCAGACATTCAGGTTTGACTCCCCGCGAAACTAGATTGGCGGGATTTTGTTGCGATGGCACGTAATGCCATTTGACGTTCGGCAAAAGGGTTTGAACCTCGTGTACCCAATTCGCTACAAACGTTTTCCATCGAGAAGGGGGCTGCGAAAGCCAGGCTTTAATTGACCTTAGAATCGGTCCAGCAATGATAAATCCGAATTGCAATAGTAAGAGCGGATCGCACCGAGGCGATTGCACGCGCGAGCAGTACGGCTGCGCATAACTCTAAGCGAGGCATACTCATGGGCTTGAGCGGAGTTACATTTGATTTTGACAAGAGCATCGTGATTTCGACTGTTCCGTCAATGTGCGTAACTCTTAGATAAATTACCGCTCCGTAGGCGGAGGCGGAAGCATCGGCAAACCCATGAATTTCCGCGACAAGCGTATCGGAACCGTGACCGGTTCAACGCGGAATGAAGATTTGTCGCAACAGCGATAGTTGAGAGTAGTAATCTCTTTACTTACGGAGGAGATCGTCAGGGATGACATCGTCCCAATTGCAGCGAAGCAGCCAGAGCTGCTGCATCAGGATTTTCGCGGTAATGACCACTGGAGCCATCCATCCGAGAAGATCGAACATTCGAGCGATTGTCGAGAGAATTGAACGCTTCGTGTCGGGAACCGACTCCGCAAGCGTGACGTCAAATTGGAAGGCGTCCGTGTTAGGATGCCACTTGATACCTAACACCTTAAGGCACTCATCCGATTTGAGCAGTTTAGCGGAGGCAAGGCCGTGATCCAGAGGATCGATGCCTTCGAGCAATAAAGGATTGTTACTTGCCCATTTACGGAGATGAAATTCTGCTCGTTTTAAGAAAAATGAGTTGATCTCGCGTCTAAAGCGCGAGCGGTATGTCATCGGCGCCGAACACACAGTCATCGACATAAGTGTGAAGCCGTATTACCGGAACTGCTAAAGGGCCTTCGTCTTCGGCGACTTGCTCCATCATGCGAAGAACGACGTTCGGCGCGTTTGCGTTACCGTAAGTGACGGTAAGCAGGCAATAAGCTATCAGAGAAAAATTCGGAGCGGGTCGCCATAAGATTCTCTGGTAATCCACGTCGCATTTGTGAACAAAAATCTGGCGATACATTTTAGCAATGTTGGCGGTGAAGACGAACTGAAATTGACGCCATCGCAATATAATGAATGATAACTCTGTTTGTAACTTACGGTCGACTATGATATGATCATTAATTAAGAGACCGTTGAAGGTCGGTTGAAATGCGTTGAAAACAACGCACAAACGAGTCGTCGCGCTGTGCTCGCGCACAACCGCATAATGCGGTATATAGACAATCTGACCATCCGGGGGGGGGGGCGACTTCAGGCGCCTTGGTCATGTGGCCAAGACGTTCGTACTCGGCTAAGAAGTCGTTGTATTCCTTGGCAAGGTCCGGATTTGACTTTAACCGTGACTCGAGGCGTAAACACAACGCGCTTGCAATCTACTTGGATTCACCAAGTTTGAGGAGGAGTTCCGATTTAAACGGCAACCGCACTATATACTGCCCGTTGGGGGCACGCGAATGTGTAGATACGAAATGTTCTTTGCATCGAATCTCTTCCGGTGAGAGATGAGTTTGTTGAGGGAGTTCTTCGATCTCCCAAAAACGCTTTAATTGATCGGAGATTTCCGAAAGCACCGTGCAGTGGTGCGTTTGAATGCGAGCCGGCCGTGACTGCGACGGCATGGGCATTGGTCCGGACAGGAACCATCCGAAGATTGAGTTTTGAGCGACGGGCTCATGAGGGGCGCGTTTACAGATCTCCGGTAATAAGATCGCGCTATACAAATCAGCACCGATGATTACGTCAATCGACGCCGCGCTAGTCGGATCGCTATCAGCTAGCGGAAGTTTGCGAAGGTACGACAGTTTCGTTATATCCAGAACGCGTTGCGGAATGTAAGTCGTGAGCGACTTGAGAACAAGAGCGGAGACGGAGAGCGACGGGCCCGTGCCGTCACGCGCTGACACGTGAACGGTAGCTGCGCTGCGTGCGGTGGCAGCCGTCTCGCCGATCCCAGTGATAGAGACGGAGACGCGCGTACGCAGTAAACGCAATTGCTGAGCTAAACGTTCGGTGATCAGAGTTATTGTGACCGAACCCTGATCCAATAACGCGCGGACTATGCTATGTCGACCGTTAAGCCCGCTCACCTTAATCCAGGCGGTGGCTAACAAAATATTCTATTTTGAAAAGCTAGTATGTGATAACAAATGCGAAGTTGTCTCGGCATTCGTGCCTGTTTTCGATTCCGTGGATGAAGGTGACCTCTCAGTTGTCGAGCTATTATTATTTACATCGGTAGTATGAAGCAATGTAAGGTGCTTCTGCTGACATTGACGGCACGTGTTTTTGCTTGAGCACGAGTCGTGAGTGTGCCGTGTACTTAGACAATTGAAGCAGCGTCAAAATTTCTTCGCGAGTTCACGCCGTTGAGCTATTTTGAAAGTCCGGACACGCGGTCAAGAAGTGCGTCTTTCGACACATGCATGGGACATTTGGACGAACTTGTGTTCGCTGCGTGACTTTGAACAGAGGAATTTTGTTTACTGCCCTTGGCATGAGGCGAACCTAGAGGGCCTCTAGATAGTATCTAGAGGCCCTCTAGACGAACCCAGGAGAATATTCTCAAACGCGCGTATGCGAGAAATAAAAATTTTGTCAAGTTGATCGTATGTTGGATACTCCAACATATCGCCAATTTGCAATTCATAGGCCTTACGTGTGTCTTTATCCAGTTTTTGAACGAGCAAATAAACTAAAATGTCGTCCCATGTATCAACAGACCGACCGAGATTCCTTAATGATTGTATCGCTATATTCGCTTTATCGCATAGCGCGGTGAGAGCCACTGCGGAATCAGAAGTCGCTTGGAAAAGCGTATGAAGAGCATGCACCAAACAACGGCGATTATCATATCGCAATAACAATAAATTCCAGGCTATCTTGAAATTCGCGTCAGTTAGCGCCAGATTGCGTATGGCATCGCTGGCCTCAACCTTAACACAAAAATGTAGATATTGCAGACGATTAACGTCTAACAAATCGCGATTGTCAATAATTAATGCCGTAAATTGATCTCGAAACGCTTCCCACTCGCGAAACTCCCCCGAGAATTTAGGAAGACTTAACGCGGAAGGTGGAACGCGGAACGCGGTGTTGCGTTGAGATGATACTGGCTTACAGATAATGAATCCTGGGACGGCGGCTGCAACTCCAGCTTGCTCATCCATTCGGCCATGTAGTCGGATGCCGTCAGGAAAGTATGTAGCCTCGCACTTGTCGAATCGATCCTCGGTGAAGTACCGGCCCGTCATAATGAACTCGTTAGATGCGGCGACCATGATCTGATCGTAAAGTCGTTCAAATTTAGCGAAGTTCTCTATCAGCTGCTGCAATCGGTGGCGGACTACTCCCAGTGTGAGATTTGCCTTTCCGATTTTCTTAAAGTTGTCAAGAGCTCGTTCGATCGCGAGGATCGTCATTTTCTGCTGTGACATAATATCCTCCATCTTTCAAATGTCCGTAAATTTTGCGACACAGTTGCACGCCTATCCGGCTCGAAGGACCAGAAATTATGTTGGCGCGTTTCGTCTCCGGGCGTAACTCCGGAACGCAATTAGCGTAAGCGCCGGGTTCGACCCCGACAGGAATCAGGCGTGCGAATTGAGTTAGAACACTGAATTGTTTAAAAACAAGTTTACTAAAATTCTTAATACAGTTCACGATTTGAGAGCGACGCACCTTACAGTTACAGGCACGTGAGCAGAGTTCAATAAACAGCGTGCACGTGACGCTAGAGTAGTCACCGGTCGCGATGTGCACGTGAACCGT
>NW_020220161.1:0-6736 GCF_003070985.1 Temnothorax curvispinosus | reverse complement strand
CGCAGCGACATGTTCCAGGACCGCGGGGAGAAGGCACTCATCGTCAAATAGTCGGAGAGGACACACCTCTCAGCAGAACTTTTCGTCAAGCCGCCGTGCGGCACACACACACACATATTCTAAGAGCCGTCTTACGGCACACGTTCGCCGGGCAGAACGCATCTCGAAATCGCCTTTGCCGCCTTGCTCAACCGGGAGTGCGCACGTCTCTAACTGCCTTTTCCTGCCTGCTCTATCGCTTGCTCTCCACCGTTTTGCTTGCTTGCACGAGTTTTGCCACCGCATGCCGAACGAGACCCACGGAGCGGCCAAGTTCAAGGGACAGGACGAGGATTGACGGAATCACGGGGACGACGGCCAACACGGTGAGTCGCTTCGCTTAATATTTCGTTGCATGCGTTTCTGCTTTCGCGTTAAACATTTGATAGTCGTGAGGGGAAAGCGACAACCCCCCTCTGGTCCTTCGAGTACCGCAAATCTTGCCTCCGGGGCGAAACTATCCCCGTTCAACAGAATTGGAATTTATTGTCGATAATAATGATAAATGCGATAGATCCAATTATATAAAAAATCAATCTGTTGTAGAAAAACACGGCAATAAATCAGAATCTGAAGAGTCTGATTATTTCGAACCAAATGATGAGGTTCTTATTGTTAATAGAAACCAAGAAATATCTGCAGATATTAAAATTATAGCTCCGGGGCAGGATAAATATCCAGTGCCTTGGCACTTAATCGAAAATTTCGATGAATTGTGTTTTCCAAAAATTTTTGGAGGAGAAATTCTAGACAAGAAAAATAAATTAACGTACTCGCAACGAATCAAATTTGAATTGAGGCACAGGGATAGAAGATCGTGTCAACCTACAAGAATTTTATTTATGGCTAAACAAAATTGGAAAAGTCAATAATGTCGAATATAAATATTTGCTTAAGGAGAGTAAAGAAAAATGATAATCTAACTGCCAATAAAATTAAAGATTCGAATTTTTTAAACGATTCCATTCGTCATAACGATGGATACAAATTTCTCAAACAAATACGATCGTCACCCTCGTATTGGGAAAGTAAAAAAAAACATGTAATGAGTATGATCAGACAATGTGGTGTTCCAACATTGTTTATGACATGTTTTGCGTGTGAGCATAAAAATCCCGATTTATTGAAAATTTTATACAAAATACGATACAATAAAAACATCAGCACATATCAATACACTTAGACATGGCAAAAAAAACCAAATTGATAAGAGAAGATCCTGTGACTTGTGTTAGATATATAGAAGAAAGATTTAATTTAATTATGTCTATATTACAGAATGAACATGGACCATTTGGAGAAAACTATGTAGTTGACAATTTTCAGAGGCGAGAATTTCAAGCAAGAGGTACTGTCCATACGCACAATCTTTTATATTGCAAAAATGCTCCGATTTACGATGAAGAAAATGAGAAAGGTAATAAAAAGTTAATGGATAGATAAAAATATTACATGTACTTACGATGTTAAAAATCCGTTGATACGTATGCAAATACATCGGCATAAAGCAACATGTTACAAAGGTCGAAAAAATAAATCAACATGTAGATTTAATATTCCAATGTTTGTTATGAAAGAAACTATGATTCTCCAACCATTAGCCGAAAATGAAGAGAATAAAAGCGATAAAACCAATAGAAAAAAAATTAGAGATTTGATGGAAGTATTTTTCGAAAAAAATATAATCGTATCTTTCAAAGATATGTTAAAACAATTAGAAATGACAGAAAAAGATTATATTCAAACAATTAGAAGCACGTTAACAAGAACTAAGATATTCATGAAAAGACGAAGCAACGAAGTAGCGATAAATGCTTACAATACAACCAGATTGACTCTTCTGGAATCAAATATGGATATTCAATTTGTTTTAGATCCATATAGTTGTGCTTCATACATGATTAATTACGTCACAAAAGTCGATGCTGGTCTATCACGATTACTAAGAGAAGCAGCAAAAGATTTGGAAAATGGCAATTTAAATATTAGACAAAAGTTTAGAAAGATCGCTAATGTTTTCATAAATGGTAATACTATGTCTGCACAAGAAGCCGTTAACCATGTCCTTGGCCTACCACTTTCATTATGCAGTAGAGCTTTGGTTTATATTAATACTGTACCACAAAAAGAGCGTGTCCGTATGTTAAAAAATGAAAAATATTTAAGAAAACTAAATGACAATTCAACAGATATATACTACAAAAATATAATTGAAAAGTACGAGAATAGAAATTTTCATAAATTTTTAGATGTTTGTCTGGCCGAATACGCATCTAATTGTGAAGAAAAAAAGAGTACATACAAAAATGATAGCGATGATGATTATGATGAAGACAAAGAAATTATAGAACGGAAAGAACATAAAATTATTAGACTTCGTCGTTACAAATTGCAAGAAGATCGATATAATTATTTCAGAGAACAGGTTTTATTGTTCTTGCCTTGGAAAAACGAAATAGATGATGTAGAGACAAAAGATTATGAAAAAATTTATATAGAAAATATTCATTTAATTGAAAAAAATAGAAAAAAATTTTCAGTGATAGGTGATGCAGAAATTGACAATGCACTGACTCAAGCACAAAAAGATCAACAAGAAATAGAAGATGAGGAGGAAGAATCTTTTATGAAAACAAAAATCCCAAAAGAACAAGAGATAGATATATTTGGTCAAACAGGTGTAGCGGATTGTTCGAAGGAAAGTAGAAGAAAAATAAGTAGTCCTCCTAAAGCCACAAAAGAAGAAATGATGAATATACTTCAAAAATTAAATGACAAACAAAGAGAAATTGCAATGCATATTTTACATTGTTTCAAAACTAATAATTTACCAATTAAACTATACATTAGCGGATCGGCGGGTGTTGGAAAAAGCATGGTCATCAATGCGATTTATCAGCTATTATTGAATTATTTCCAGGATATACCTGGTGAAAAGAACAATTCGGTAATATTCGCAAAATATTATTATGCGCACCCTCCGGAAAAGCAGCATTTCTAATAGGTGGAGTAACTTTACATACTGCTTTTGCATTACCGATTGCACAGTATGGAGGACAAATGCCAGAACTGTCAGCAGACGTGGCAAATACTATTCGAGAAAACTTATTTAATTTAAAATTATTAATTATAGATGAAATATCGATGGTGGGTAGTACAATGTTTAGTCGGATCGATACAAGATTAAGACAAATAATGGGTCGTAATAAAAGTTTTGGAGGAGTTTCTGTCTTAATGGTCGGCGATCTTTATCAATTACCACCGGTTATGGATACTTCAATATATTGATGCCCAAAATCGTGCATGTTAAGCTTATTTTCAGACAATGTTCTATGGAATAAATTTGATTATTTTGAGTTGACAGAAATAATGAGACAAAAAGAAGATAAAACATTTATTGAAACTTTTAACAATCTTGCAAGAGGAACAATGTCTAAAAATAATATTGCACTAATTAAGTCTAGAGAAACGTCAGAGGAAAATGTTCCAAAAGATGCAATCAGATTATATGCTGATAATCGTTCAGTAGATAGTTTTAATCAATTAAAAATTAATTTAAAAGATGGTATAGCTTATGAATGTATAGCCAAAGACACAATTTTAGGAAAAGTTAGCAGTAAATTGAGAAATAAATTACTAACGTCGTTAAAAAAAAAAAAGAACAGAATGTGGTGGCTTGGCTTACAAAGTAGTATTAAAAGTAGGTATTAAATACATGATTGTTACTAATATAGATGTGGAAGATGACCTAGTTAACGGAGCTTGTGGCATATTGAAAAACATAACGTTTAAACAAGGTACAGAAGAACCAATTAAAATATGGCTAGATTTCAATAATAATAGAATTGGTATGGAACAGCGGAGACCATACGTAAAGTATATTAATGAAAATTCTCTGGAAAAGTGTTTGGTTCCTATATCATCACTTTCTGTCGTATTAAACATTAATGAAAGAATGGGGTATCAAATCGTAAGACAACAATTTCCCATCACGCCCGCCGAAGCTTTGACAATACATAAAAGCCAAGGTCAAACTTACGAAAAAGTATGTATAGATTTACGAAATAATTGTCGTATGACAAGGCCAATGCTATACGTAGCATTGAGTAGAGTGACAAAATTATCGGATTTATACGTTCTTGGAAGTTTCACACCTCCAAAAAAACCATCCACAGATAATTCTTTGGAGTTAGAAATAAAACGACTAAGAGAAGAGAAGTATCTTAAGTTATCATATTCAAAAGTAATAGAAGGAAATCGAATAAAAATTATATACCAGAACGTACGATCTCTGAATAAAAATCTAATGAATATATCTTGTGATAAATGGTATAAACAAGCCGATTTATTAGTTTTTGCAAAATCACAAACAATCACAACAGATGATTTGACATTTGAAGGATTTAATATTTTATTCCGAACAGATAATTATGATAAACGTTTATCAAAAGAAATAATATGTTTTATCAGAAAAGAATTGAATGCATTTATAGATGATCACATACAAAAAGATGAAATTATAAATGGACAATACCGTCATATAGACTTGATACGTATAACCATAAATGAAGTGGAAATCATTACTGGTTATAAGTCTCTATCAGCACCTAGAACTATGTTTGTGCATGAACTAAATAATATTTTAAGCAAGTCAGTAAGTAATGAAAGAATTATAATAGGTGACTTCAATTATGACTCATATAATGAAGGAGGATTTTTGGAAAAACATTTAAATAAAATACACTTTGAACGTGCAATTGGCACACAAGTATCAACTACAAACTTTAATACGCAGATAGATGTAATATTTATATCAGAGGGAATATTAAATTATAGTGCTGGAGTATACAAAACTTATTTCTCAGATCATAAACCTATTTTTATTGGATTAAATAAACAGAATAAAATGTCAAAATCAAGCGTATTTGAAGTATTCAGGGAAGATATTTCTAATAACAAGAACAAAAATAATTCAGAGGAATACCTAAATAACATAACGTCTGGTCATACTAGTGATACATTTACAAACAATAACAAAGAATGTGTAGAGATTTACCAACCACCACAAACTCTAGAAGAGAACATATTAGAAAAAAATTCGTGGCTAGATGATAGACCTTTAAACGAAATTATGAAGATAATAGAAAATAAAACTCAATTTAAGCGTGTAGATGTACTCTTTATTACTGGTTTACATTGGGTTGATTCGATCTTTATGCCGGATGTTCAGATTGTTGGAGGTAGTCAAGCTGGCAACCATTGGCAGTGTATTTATTATGACGGAGACAAACTTCATATATATGATAGTTTGTATTTTGCAACACACTTATAATAATCTGTCATTATGTGAACAAAAATACATAAAAAAGCGATACCCTAATTTAAGTCCAAACAATGTCATATTCGAAAAAGTTATAAAGCAACCAGACTTAGCATCGTGTGGTATATTTGCAGCAGCATTTGCTATAACAATAGCAAGAGGAGAAAATCCATCTACTAAAAAATATTCAATAAATATGCAAGAGATGCGTAGACATTGTCTGAGAATTATTGAAGAAAAAGAATTACTGCCTTTTCCAGAAGAATAATAATTAAAAATTATAACGATGTGATATATACTAAACATTACGTAAAATTATAAAAACGTTGCCTAAATTAATAAGGATAAAAATATATAAATAAGTAAAAATTAAATAAGTATAAAATAGATAAATAAGTATAAAAAGAAATATAGTAAGATAAACATTAAAATATTGAACAATTTAGAGAACCTACATTTAGTTCGCATAAAAAATCAAATAACAAAAACGCAAATAAGTATAAAAATAAATAAATCAATATAAAAAGAAAAATTGAAAGATAAGCATTGAAATATTAAACAATTTGGAGATTTTACATTGACCAGTTCGCCTAGAAAATCAAATAACAAAAGCACAGTTCGAACGAGGTGAAGTAAATCTAAGGATGATTACTATGGATTACTATGGATGGGTGACCATGTGAATTTTTCGAGCAGGCATTGTGACCGTCGCAGAAGAAAGGAAAGTACAGTATAGTTCAATATTTTTAATAAAGAAAACATATACAGGCAATCCTATTGCAACATATTTAAAATATTATTATTATAGTATTGGATTAAGTTTTAAACAATATTTTTCAAAAATTTATGCAGAAAGTATTAAAATTTTAATTATTTCATCAAATTCTTTTTTTCAAAAATTTAGGAAATCAGCTAAAACTGCGATACTTTCAAATTATGGTTTTAAACTTATATTTAAATTTTTTATTTATAATTTTTGGTTTATATTTTTTTATTTTTTTTTTTAACTCCGCCTTGGACGGTTCCAAGCCCGGCCTGAGAAAGGAGGAGGGTTGGAGTGGGCAATCTTAGTACCCATTCCGTAAAACTAATTGTATAATTTTAATATTGTTTAAATATTGTTTAAATATTGTTTAAAAACATAAAAACATACAAACAGCAATATTATAAAAAATTATAATTTAATTAAGAGTTTGAAGCAATTAAATTTTCAGAAAAGTATTGATTTTTTATGAAACCATAATTAAAATTTACAAAACCCATTCACCGATCATTGCCAAATTCAACACCAATCAATCTTTAATGATACTCTATCTATAAAAAAAGTGTGCAAGTAGAAACTTGCACATTGCTTCCTCATAGTTTTTAAGTGTGCAA
>NW_020220160.1:0-3284 GCF_003070985.1 Temnothorax curvispinosus | reverse complement strand
TATATACCTTTTTTTAAAAGAAATTAATCTTTCTTAACTATATAGATAAAAAAGATAGTAGAAATAGAGTTTATGCTTTCTTTAAAGCAGAAAATAATTGGTACATTGAAAAGTTTACATAAATACAAAGTATAATAATAGCATATAATTGAAGTAAAGCCCTTTGCACAATAGGCGATAGTGACAACGATAAAATTGCCGACAAAGCTATACCTTTGTTGGCAACTTTGTCGCTGTCACTATCATCATCGCTATCGCCTATTGTGCAAGGCGTCAGACTATTATAGGACAGGTTGCCGTTATATTGTATTATTACTGTAATTTCATGTACTTTTACGTCATTACGCATGATCATGTACGTCTATATCATGTCAGTATGATAGACACTCTAACCACGCAACTATTAATTTTAGTACTTAATAATTTTTTATCTAATTGAGAACGACAATTTTAACTTATAGATTTATTCATGTTTTACGCACCAAAATACACAAAATTAAAATTTTAGCCAAATCGGTGAGGAAGCTTCTTTCCTTAAAAAAAGTATAAAATAAAAAAAAATTTTTTAATAGAACCGACTTCAAAAAGCTCTAAAAAATAAAAAATATAGAACTTTTATATATTTTTTTAAATTCTTTCTTATTTTTTACAGTTCTTTTGAAGTCAGTTCTATCTTTCTTTCAGTTTTTGAGCAATTTTTTAAATTTTAATTGTTTTTTGCATTTTTTAAAATAGATTTATATATCAATTGCTATGTGACATAACAGTCACGTGTAAAATTTAATTTTATGGTAAAAAATTAAATATAATTTATTTTTAACCGACTTCAATATGGATGGGTTCATAACAACTTAATTTTGACAAATATTTAGATATTAAAGACGAAGGAACACGAATGTAAAGAGATCACGCCAGCAGAAACTCCATCGTTCTTCAATACAGCGGACAAAATGCTAAATCTAATGCATGTGACGTTAAAAGAAGCAAAATACATTATGACTATAGTGATGGATCTCAATGTTATATCGCTCGCGCTTCAAATTATTTGTTTAGCAGGTACATTTTATTATATTTCTCATTTTACTTATAAAATATAATAATGCAATTATAATTAAATTTTGTGAATTGAATGAATATAGGTAACATTTTATCAAGGATGCTATTAGACGGAAGAGCGGAAAGAAACAAATATCTGTTGTTACATGCTTTTAAATTTGAAAGATTACATAACGCTGGATAAGAAAATTGAAAAGAAGGGGCGAGGCGATGGTGAGATCTCAATATATTTTTATATATTGTTTTTATATTACGAAATTATTATGTGTACTGGGTGTGCTAATGTTAGATATATGTTAGATGGCCCGCGTAGGAAAGCTGCGGGGTATGCTGAAGATCTCGTGTTTGATCCGAAGAAAGGTTTCTACGACAAAGGTTTCTACTGTTAAGGTTCATTGGTCATATGAAGTTTGCACACGTCAAGCTTGACATCCTAAAGACATCCTACACAATGCATTCTGAAAACGATACCGTGCAGGATCGTTGGCGTATACGTGGTGTCATCACAGGCTGGAAGGTATTTTCTGTGTTTTGGAAGTAAAATTTGTAAAATACAACATGTCATAAAATAAGCGCTAACCAGGAAATGTAAGTGTAATCAGTGTTCTGAACATTCCTTTTAAAAGTAATATAAAATTGTTCTTATAAACATTAATTATATAATTAATTCAAGTCGTCTATTATTTGAAAAGAACTTGATTTAGTTTTGTTTTGTATTCTACCTTCAGAAAAAGATAAAATAATTTAGATTTCCTAAAATTAATTTTGTTAATGCTATCGGAGAGGAAACACTTATTATAAAATTGATTATAATACCGAGACAATTATATATAACGATTTCAGATGGTACGACGGCTTTTTTATTTTTTACGTTAATGCTGAATGGAAAAGTCTATAAGCATATTGCGGACAAGTTGATGCCTAATCAGGATACAGCCACGAAAAAGAAAGATATGCGCATGGCAGGGAAATTAGCGCTATTCACAGGCCTTGTAAACATATTTAGTAACAACGAAGATTCTTTGAATTGAGCTCTGTCTTAAAATCGCATCAATTGAAGTGAATCCATTGCTGAGTGCTGAAATTATACGATTTTATCCATCACAACGAATAGACCAAGAGCCGGAATGATTTTTCCAGTCGATGGTTTCGAATGTTGCTGACATATCTATTTCGTTGCAAATGCATCATTATGAAATGATGATCGGTAGTAAATGAAAGATATGTGAATTAAAAAGATGTGTACATTAACTAAACAGTATCTTTGTTTGATTACAAACTATCTTCATCTAATTTTTTAGTGAAAATGTCCGAATAATTTGCGTTAGTATATCTGTGTAAAAAAATATGACGATTATATTACAGTATATCTGACGATTTTAACATAATTATGGAGGTAGGGTGTCTAAATTGTTATCGTTCCATCCAAATGTAGCTTTTATACTATTGGGATAGTATCGATATTTCATGCTGCTTAGAAACAAGTAAAAAGTATTTTAAGACACTTGTATCGTTTCCAGAATATAAAAACTTGTGTTTAGATTACAGATATACGTTTTGGGTATTTCGTTGCAAATGTATCATTGTGAAATGATGATCGGTAGTAAATGAGAGATATGTGAATTAAAAATATGTACATTACCTAACCCTTCATCTGATTTTTTAATTTTAGTAGTGACAATGTCCTAATAATTTTGCGTTAGTATTCCTGTGTAAATAAATATGACGATTATACGATTATATTACAATAAATCTGAAAAATGTTAGAAAATGAAACAATTGTTTAAAGGTATCCTGTATATCATAGTATCTATTTGCTTTGCCTGTATGGAATGTTGATAACACGTAAGATAATATAATCATTAAAGTAATATTTCTTAAATGTATATTTCATACTTAATTTTATTTCATAAATACTATCACATTTATTCCTATGAATCGTTTTCATTACGCTATTATGATTTTAACATAATTATAAAGGTATAATAGGATGTGTAAATTATTACCGTTCCATCCAAATGTAGCTTTTATAGTATTATTTATTGTATCGATACCTTAAGTTGTTTATAAAAAAGTAAAATGTATTTTAAGACGAAAGAAAGTAATAGAGATAGAAAACGAAGAAAGAAGGACAAGAAAAGGAACAATAGAGAAAAATATTATATATTACAAAAATATTTATTATATATTGCAAATATATTTAAATTTATATATTAGTTAACTTCTTT
>NW_020220159.1:0-1996 GCF_003070985.1 Temnothorax curvispinosus | reverse complement strand
AACGCGGAAAATTATTGGCAGACGATTTCGTGGAAGAGAAAGGGCCGGCAGACTGCAACAAAGCGGCGTTAACTTTTGTGAAAAAAAAATGATAAGGTACATGATTAAAAATTATTGGTAATAATTACTAAACTGTTAACGAAGCTATGTGCTAAATGGCAGACGAAAAAACTGAAGACAACATCGAGGCAGATTGTAATGAAGAGCGCAGTTTCGATCGCGCTTAATGAGGTAGTTTCGTACGATGCGCTACTATGATATGTTATTTTGTTATTTATATGAATATATTACGTGTTTCTTTTTTCCATTAATGGATTTAGTTTGTATTCATTCTTTTATTGTTAAAAATAAAATAATTAATATTTAATTATTATATTGAATCTAATAGCGAATTCGGGCGCTTGCACTGGTGCACACTGAGGTGCGCACTAAAGCTTGTTTATAATCTATTCTTATATTTAAAGTCGCTTAAATACACATTTAAAAACTTTTTAGCCAATAAAACAATCTGTAATATCTATGTGGATCCTGTACAAATCATTTTATAGGCTAAGAAGTATTTAAGATGATCTGTAAATATAACAATTGATCAAGAATAAGCCTTAGTGCACACTCAGTGTGCACCAGTGCAAGTGCCCGAATTCGCTATAAATTGTTACTAATTAATCTCATAACATTTTTTATCTGCAGTTGAAAACTATATATAAACATTTTTCTACAAGTTTTAAAATAATATATTGAGGTTTTAATAGATTGAAAAATTCGAAAATTATATTCGAAAATTCAACGCAGGTATAAAAACCGTTTGAAACGGTTCAGAGGGACCAAGCGGCCGAGAAACAGCTGTATAGTAGAGGCTGGAGAAGGTCATTTATGATAATAAAGATAATAAATATAAGAAAGTTCAGTATACTCGAAAACTCGACAGTGAACAGACATCCAACGTGTATTGTGCCAAATTTTATTTTTCTTCAGTGGCTTTTAGAATCTTTATTTATTGTTCATTTATTATTTATTTATTATTTATTATTTATATAATCTTTATTTATTATTTATATTTTGCAAATGTCAGTGAACTATTCGCAAAATGAGTTCGGAGCAAAAGTGTGTATTTTGTGACAACAGCAGTGAAACTAAAATCACACTTTTTAACGATAAAATTTTGAAAAAATGCAGGAAGATTTTAAAAATTCGTGTGACCTACAAGCTAAAGTAGAATGAACTTATTTTACCCACAACTGCAGATAAAATCAATGGGTACCATGAAAATTGTTATAGTAATTTCACGGCTATTAAAAAAAAGTATGTTGACAATTATAGTGAATTGGTTAAATTACAGCAGTCTGGAAATACAATACCGGAGCCTGATCCTAGTAAGTACATAAATTCTTATATGACTTTTTCAATACATTGTTGATAAATAATAAAACTAATTTATTGTTTATTTTATGTAGCTAATAACGAATCAATTGCCTCATCTAATGTCGTTTTTTAGCAGATATCAACGAAATTGAATCTGAGGATGATATCGATTGCGAAAGCGAAGAAGATATGCAGTACGATGAATCCGATGCAAACAGCGAAATAGAATAAGTCTACAATTTTTAATAGTATTTTTTTGTTAATGGAAAAATTATTCTAATGTTAAACATATCTTTTAGCACTTATTATATATATAATATAGAAATTGTTATCTTATTGTCGACATGATATATATATATAAACAAAATAACATATCGTAGTAACGCATCGTACGGAACTAACTCGTTAAGCGCAATCGAAACCGCGCTCTTCATTACAATCTGCCTCGATGTTGTCTTCAGTTTTTTTGTCTGCCATTTAGCACATAGCTTCGTTAACAGTTTAGTAATTATTACCAATAATTTTTAATCATGTACCCTATCATTTTTTTTTTTTCACAAAAGTTAACGCCGCTTTGTTGCAGTCGGCGGCCCTTTCTCTTCCACGAAATCGTCTGCCAATAATTTTCCGCGTT
>NW_020220158.1:0-2426 GCF_003070985.1 Temnothorax curvispinosus | reverse complement strand
ACGTGTATCAGTTACTTGACCCACTCCCTACAAATAAAACTACAACACATCTTTTTTGCGTTACAGTTATGTAACAAAAATTGTGTAATTGTTACGTAACACGCTTGTATCAATGTTAGTATAACTACTAATATTCTGGTAATATTAATGGGGTGTAACGGAGTAACATGTACAATATAAGACTGTTGATTTGCTTACTGCTCACGTTTTTCTATGTGCCCGGGCTCTTAAACCCTGCATTGTTTTATTTTGCTAGAGCTAATAATGGTCTGCGCTTTTCATCATAAATTTTCAATTGTTTCTAAATATATATTTTTTGTTTGAAATAGGTTTAATATTGTGCAGAGGCCTGCTTTTTAGTTCGCCTTAAGGCAAAAATTATAATTTATAAAATACATAATTTATAATTAATAATTTACTTAATTATGTTCAATTCCAACTATAGAATAATTGAAAAACAGAGTGTGTGAGCATTATTACGCAGTTTCGTAGTTAATTAAAATATTATTGACGTCGTAGCGCTAAATACACAAAATTAAATTGTTAATATTAATAAAATTAAACATTTTCTAATTTATCATCCGGAATTTAGAGTCTAGAAACATAATAAAATTAATAGTAAGTCGATAACAGCGATAATAAACAATTTGCGTATTTTCAGAATAAAACATAGAAACTGCATAATAATAAAGTGATTTAAATGACCCGCGCTTGTAGCGCATCACAAAACTTCTTAGCGCGTGGTGATATTACTATCCGCGCGCCGCGCAATCGCGAAAGTTAAGGTTGGCGAGATTTTGGAGGGAAACGAGGTCTTTCCTTTCTCAACCTTTGCCGGGTTAACATCGTGTCACCCGTGTACGAATCGTTCAACAGTGTTCAACATCCGACGAGAAGGAAAAGTATCCCACCCCACCCGGGAGTGTGTGCGCCTGGCCGCAAACGGATCGCAGGTTACGTGCGTTAAGTGCGTGTGCCGTTCGCGGAACCGTTGCTCGCATCGCCGCGACTCTTCGCTCGCCGTCGTCGTCCGTCGTCGTCGTCGTCGCCTGCGGACGTTTTCTGCGTGGTTCGACAGCGAAGGGCCGCTACTCGCTGACGTGATCGTGGCTCGACACATGGCACGTTGACTTCCCGGCGACGAGGAGCCGAGCCGAGCCGAGAGTGGAGAGCGGGCAGGAAGACGAGAGCCGGAAAAAGAGTACCGCGCGCGCGGCCCAGCCTCCTCGCGAGTGCGTGCGTGCGTGCGTGCGTCGCGCGCGTGTGTTTCTACTATTTCTACGGGGCGCGTACGTTATCTGCGGGCTTGTAAGCTCGTAAAAATTCGTCGTCGACAACAACGTGTATTGCAGCGGAAGTACGATAAAGCTGAGGAAGAAGAAGGAAGTTACACAAGGCATCCGGAAGTCTACCGAGCCTGAAAGCGTAATCGCAATAAAACGAAGTGGCGACCGTAACAACATCAAAGTGAGTAATTTCACTGTAATTATCAGAAGCACAGACTTTTACATATGGACCAATCAATTTTCTTATGCTTACGCATTATGCGTTATGCAAAAGTCTGTGCTCTTCGCTTAACTGTTATATGAAAAGGAAGATAACACAATTTATCTGTTTACTTTAACATATAAAATATATCACCAAGAATTAACGCAATTACACATAAATTGTGTTTTTTACTGTGTAATAATATCAGTAAATGCTTTCTATTATTGTCATAATAGTAGTATAACTAAAGGCAAATTACAGAGAAAACTGTAAATATTTGAAACTATTATCATTTTTTATTTCTCTTAATCTTACAGATTTTCCAACTGTAATTGAACTTAATATCCTCAATATTATATACACCTGCACTACCTTTCTATCCATTATAAGTTTAAATTAATGATATCAAGTATTTTTTACTGTAAAAGTACCAGTAAAAGTAGTAGTAAACGTAATAGTTTTACTAAGTATTTTTTACTGTTTTTAAAAATGTCAAAAGATATTTTCTCGTTATCTGAACGTAGAAAAAACCAATTGCTTAATGCACAAATCGCACGGTACATGACAGATCACAATCAGCCATCTACTTCTCGGGTTACATCAGATACAACACCTTTATCTCATAATTGCCACATCGATCGTGTCAGTCCACTTAATTATTCAATTGCCAATGAGATACACAATAACGACCAGTTATCAGTTTCTTCCACGGATTTTGATACTCCTATAACTCAAAGCAATGTCTGTATTCACACGGACGATGCTGATGATATTGAGACAAATCGTATAGCGGAAGCGGAAAGTCTCATACATTTCGAAGTTCACCAATATTCGTCAAGTGAGTCTAGTAGTGACTCTAGTAATGAGTCCTTCGTCGAAACTAATTATGACATTCCAAATAGTGTCGATATGAGTTTAGCGGACCAATTACGCTACTG
>NW_020220157.1:0-2079 GCF_003070985.1 Temnothorax curvispinosus | reverse complement strand
GAGACTTAACCCTTAACATACACATTACCTGTTTGAGACATAAAATACACACTGGGTCATTTTGACCCAGCGCTACTTTGCGTAATTACCACAAACGGGGGATCGATTCTTTTTGGCTGAAATTAAAAGGGTGTATTCTTGCAACACTCAAAATAAATGTGAGATTGTTTGTGAAGGGTTATTAATAAAGCTTTATGGTTCAAAAATTGAAAATATGGTTTATAAACCAAAAAATTGTTTTTTACGAAATATTCAATAACTTTCTAAATTTTTAATATTTTTACGTGAAAATTTAACTGCATACTCTCTGGATTATATACTTTAAGGTAAAAATACGCGCGAAAGGTAACATTTCAAAAAATGACCTGTGATTTTCGGAACGTTTGACGCAGACGGCAGCCAGACACAGCCGGACGCCTGCTGACTTACAGCGACTGTACCACCATCTAGAGAGAGGTTAAAACTACCAAGAGACGACGCGACAGATCCCGATTTCAGCGTTTCAATGATAGATAATGCAAAACAATTTTTTACTGGGTCATTTTGACCCAGGGTGTATGTTAAGGGTTAAAAGAATAGAACGAGCTTATATTTTTATAGGATATTACTCTCAGAATTAATATCTCCCTCAGGTAGGAGGGACTCTTCTATCTTCATTAACAGTGTTTAACAATATGACTGATGATATATTATCTATATATTATATAAATATAACAATTTTTATTTTCCGTTGATACAGTATGATTTTGTTTAAAAAAAAGTCACAAATTTAGATTTATCTAGATTACATGTAATACTTGTACTTTTGTAGTAATTTACGATAATTAACTCGTTTACGCGGGATGAATTATCATTAGTTACTACAGAACCTTGTTTACGTGGAGGATTATCAAGTTACAGAAGTAACGCTTGCGTAAACGTAGTACGTGATAGATAGTGCGTGTGCGCGCATAGTATGATAGCAAAAACTCAGGTTTGAAACCTGCGCTGTTAACTTTATTTCTTATTTTTATTTTTTTTTAAATTATTTTATATATACTTGTAATATGTATTATTTATTATGTAAAAATAAAATAAGTTTGTATTTAGATACATATATATCTTTTTAAATATTTGTTTGTATAAAATAATCTTGAAATAAATGAAATATTTTTATAGAGAAATATATTTTTATAGAAATATTTTTCTTTCATTTTTAAAGATTTATACATTTTATTAAAAATATGTGAAATACATTTAATTGCTGTTTTTTCAGCAGGGCACACGTACTTTTTGTAGAACGTAACAGTAAGGTTTTGACCAATTGTGTTGCTCGATTCTTACTTCTATGGTTACAGACGGCCGAATCAAGCAATGCAATTCCTTATTGTTACTTTCCACGAAGTGTGTGTCCTGTTTTAAGGTTTAAAAAGAGTTGTTCCTATAATTAAAATTCAAATACATTATTATTCACGTTGAAATGTGTCAATAATAAATGTGGTCCTGTTTTATTTTTACAATTTCTTGATAACTATGTAGATAAATCATTTCAGTCTTCGAAAAAGTCCTTCCTAAATATGTAAAGAATTATTTATACCTATTTTCATTAAATTCTTATCATTTTTAACGAGAGTTATTACAGGTTAGGTAACAGTTTTGCTATGTCACTCATGTATAAGAGAAAGACAAGAGTATAATATCTTCAATAATTAATTACTCGACAACCATATGCGGACAATTATCTTCAACTGTAACATGGACGACAGATATGAAAAACCCCTTAGACGAATATCTTCTATAAATTTCAACTAATTCTTATCATATTGATTTAAGCAACCAACCTCTTTAAATAATAGGTACACACACGTTCCATAAAGATAACCATATGAAGCAATTTATAAGACGTGTTGTATGTAAAAAATATTATAATGTCTTTTATATTTTTATGATTTATATTATTTGATCCAATGTAGAAAATGAATATAAATATTCTCATCAGATAACCCTTAAGATAGAGAACTTGAATGGTTGTTTTTATGAAATGTGTGTATATCTTAACATTTTTACATTATTTAAGGAAATTTTAGAAAATGTATAAAT
>NW_020220156.1:0-1543 GCF_003070985.1 Temnothorax curvispinosus | reverse complement strand
CGTTCGACTACCCGCCCGCGCAGACCACCGAAAACTGCCGCGGTTTCAATTACAAGCCTTAAAGAAGATGTCAGCTACGCTGATATTTTGAAGAAGGCTCGTGAAAGCATAAACCTGGACACTCTCGGTATCGAGACTTCGAAGATCAGGCGCGGTATTAACGGCGGGATTGTTATTGAGATCCCCGGCGCGGACGGTACCTCTAAGGCTGATACGCTAGTGGGAAAGCTCAAGGAGGTTTTGAATAATAATAACATACGTATTACTCGCCCGACCACTATGGGCGAGCTGCGTATCTGGAATTTTGATGACTCCATCTCCCCTACTGAGATTCTCAATGAAATCTCAGTAGTCGGAGATTGTGACGAATATCTTGTTAAGATCGGTAACATTCGCAAAATGAATAACGGGCTTAATTCCGTATGGGTCAAATGCCCCCTATCTGCGGCAATCAAAATCTCGGCCACGAATAAGTTTAAAATAGGTTAGACCATTGCTCGGGTCAAGCTGCTCGAGACAAGACCCGTCCAATGTTATAAATGTTGGCGTTTCGGACATGTCCGCACCACATGTAGTTTCCCTGAGGACCGGACTGGCGCCTGCTTCAGGTGTGGTGAGCGCGGTCACCAGATTGGCGCTTGTAAAGAGGACCCCTGCTGCGTCGTCTGCAGAGATGTCGGTAGACCCAGCGATTATCGACTGGGATCACTTAATGTTTGCGCGAGCGTTGAACCTACACGTGGGAGACGTAGGGACCCTGTGATTAATGGTCGGGCAGCGACGCAGAGATGACTCTGTGTCTCCAACTAAATCTTAACGGTAACAAGGAAGCTCAGGACCTCCTTGTTCATCACTCAAGGGAAATGGGGGCTGCCGTTTGTGCGATTTCCGAACCTGCCCGAACGCACAGCCCTTATCAACTGTGGTTCCACAGCCACGACCATCTCGCGGCCATCTTTGTTAATAACAGGGTCACGGCACACCCTGCCACGTTGGAGGCCCGTGGTAGACATTGTGTACTGGTCAGATTGGGAGAGATTTATATTCTTTCATGTTACATCTTTCCCAACGTTAATCTTCTGACATTTTCGGACTTCTTGGAGGAGCTATCCATCATTTGCTCCTGTGTAGCACACAATAACAGGCTCATTATCTGCGGGGATTTCAATGCCCCACTCTCTCTTCTGGGGATCAAACACCTCTAACGTCAGGGGCGAGGCTCTCGAAGAACTTGCGTCACAACTCGACTGGAGACTGATAAACCGGGGAAACCACCCCTCTTTTTTGAGCCACCAGGGGACATCGATAGTGGACCTTGCGACCGTGCGCAAGCGCGGCTCGCATCGCAGAGTCCCAGGCGCCTAAGGTAGTGCTGCGGCGCCTTTCCGAGGAGGCGGTGCGGCTGTTGGCGAGGCAGGCGGAGCCGGACAGCGCGGCCGTGCCGATTGCGGAGACGGCAACGGAGCCGGGACCGGCGTGCGAGGCGACGGTCTCGGTAATACGGAGTCCGGGGATCCAGGAGCGGGGTCCGACTCCGACCGAC
>NW_020220155.1:0-7797 GCF_003070985.1 Temnothorax curvispinosus | reverse complement strand
AAACTACCCTCCCGGATTGTCGGGGCGACAATCTTGGAAGAGGGGGGGTAGTGTTACGCCCGTGCTGTACGCCCGTTCCGTGCGTTCATGCGGGTCGCCCCGTAGCGAGAAGTCGCGAATCGTCCTTAGCGACGGCTGTGTTATTGATAATTACGTCTGTCAGATTTCGCTCCGGGTTTCCGTCACGATCGGACGTGTTAACTCGAGCTCCGTGTACAAACGAATCTTCATTAAACGAGTTCTTTTTATATAAATAACGAGTTTTATTTATTGAGCGAGTGCCGGAGTGCGCGTCGCGAGTGTGTGCAAGAGCGAGAGAGTGGCTAACGCCCGGCGAGCGTAACAATATTGATGTGAAAAGTGTAGGAAGTGTTGAAAATGTTACTCCTCTTCGGTATCGTCTCCAGAATTCAAGAGTGTAAGGTAGTGTAAGGGAGTGTATAAAGAGTGAATAAAGTTAGGATCGTTTCTGGATCAGGAAAAGCTATATATTGTTGACGGTATAAATATAATAACTGAGACAATTAGGTATTCTTTGAACTTCATCTTGAATCATTCAAGGTAGGTAATTGTTCGAGAGCGCGCGGTAGCGCGAGATAGCGCGAGATGGAAGACGACCACAAGAAAGACACAGCACGTAACACGGAAAATAAAGTTTAACAATGTCTATATTTCGCAGTATCTACAATTATGTACACAGGTTCCCCTTTTCAGGAAAAGCCGCAAGAGATAGCGAGCACAAGCGTCAGCACGGCGCGACGGCGAAAGCAAGCGCGCACGAAGTAGCGGTGAAGCGGTGTAGAAAATTGCGAAGCGATAAGCGAGTGTAAAGCCGAAAAGCGGACAAGCGTTTCCGCGGCGCAGCGGCGGTCTTTTATCGTCTCGGAGACGAGCCTCCCTTCAGGCTAATTGCCGATAATTTCGGGGAGGTGATTGGCCACCGGCGGCCTGCGTCACCGTGCATACGTCACCGTTTCAAGTGACGACCCGAGAAGATCGTTACATGTTTGCGCTCGTTTTGTTTGTAGCATGAATCTTTTCTATTGTGTGAGCGCGGTGGCTTGACTTTATTTGTGCCCTTTGTCAGCTGAGGCTGTGTTTGCAAGCAATTAAGGAACTTTCCAGAACGCGAGCAATAAAAAGATCCATGCTATGATTCTATAACACTAAACTTTAACGTCGACAACTTTGATGTTGACGAGGCTGCTTGAATTGCGATTGCGATACGCGTTGGATATTTTATCCTTTGGATTGCTAGAATGCATATAAGTTGCGATGACTTTACTTCCTGAAACGTACACGAAAATTACGCATGATCTCAAACAGTAATAATGTTCTGACTTTACTCTATATGAATAGGCTAATAATAAAATGCAGATTACTGCAATTGCAAATAATATGAAAATAAATGAGAACACTATTATTCTAAATTTGTCTGGCTCCATGTTAATCAGGAATCGGAATGGTAATTCAGGTAGGTATGATTTATTCTTTCAGGAAAGTATTTAATGTGATAAGTGTATCAGGGTGTATATTTTTATAAACTTAATTCTATCGCGTCGAATCGCTATTTCCTTCACGAATAAAATAATATCAAAGTAACAAAATAATATTTCGAATAAACACAATATTTGCACTTGTCCTGCACGTATGCATAAACTGTATCTTTAAAAAATAAAAAATAACTTTCACTCTGCGCTCAACGCTTTTCTATCGCTAAATCGTTAATAATCTCTACTATTATAAAAGGGGAAAAGTTTGTACTGTTGTTCGGAGTAATCTTAGAAACTATTGGACCGATTTTGAAAGTATTGTATATGAAGTAGGGGTAGAATTTTCCGGGGAGTGCTATAGGGTGTATAGTTTTTTGTTACCGATCTTCTGGAAACCGGTTTTTCTAATTTCTTCAATTTTTCGGGAAATAATTGATGGAACCTCAAAGAATTATATATGAAACAGGGGTAGAATTTTCCGGGGAGTGATATGAAGTGTATAATTTTTTGTTACCGATCTTTTTTGGAACCGGTATCCGAAATTTTTCCAATTTTTCGGGAAATAATTGACCGAATCTTAAAGAATTGTATATAAAACAGGGGTAGAATTTCCCGGGGAGTGCTATAAACTGTATAGTTTTTCTTTACCGATCTTTATTGAAACCGGTATCCGAAATTTTTCCAATTTTTCGGGAAATAATTGACCGAATCTTAATAATTGTATATAAAACAGGGGTAGAATTTCCTAATAAAAGGGTTACCAATTTTTGTCTAAAAAAAAATCTACGTAATTGTTCTGATTTCTGCAAATTTTGAGATTTTGAGCTAAATTTTTTTTATGGATAGAATATTATTATATTGAATTTAGCGAGAATCGGTAAAAGGGTTGTCGATTTTTGCTTAAAAATTGTGTAAGTTATATATCGGGATTTAATAACGAATACTGATATTTCTAAATTTTATATTAAATATTGAGAATTGAGAATTGAAAATTGTTTACCCAGGCGTTTTTTCGGGAATTTTGAGATTGCTCGCTCGCAATGTACACAGAACCTCGATTTTTCAATTAAAAAACCAAGGAATAAGATCGGTAATCGGTAAATCGGTAATCGGTAAGTGAAATATCGAGGTTCTGTATACATCACGAATAAGCAATCTCAAAAATCCTGAAAACACGCCACCGGTTACGACATGTTTAATCCACGAAAACATTTATGCGGTCTGATTTGAAATTAGAGGCATTTAGTTATAATTTAAATTACAAATATCAATTTCATCCGAGTGTAATAATTGGGAAAATGGATGTAATATGTGATCATTGTCAAGTAAAAAAGTTTAAAACTTAAGCACCTAGAATGTGTTATTCATGCAGGAAAGTTAAACTACCGTCTTTAAATCAACCGACACACTCCTTTCGTTTGTCCACAATAAGGATATTGAAACACAAATGAAGTCGTTTCAAGAAAAACGACTCCCGAGCGAAGCCCGGGTAATCAGCTAGTAATATAATAAAACGCTCTTTTCGCGTGATCGTGTTCAAACTGTCTATATCTGGGTAAGCACCTGCGAGTGCTCCTCCTCCTCGTCGTCAGGTTCAGGCTGGCTGGGGTCTATGGAGTACAGCTCCCGCTGCACCGTCTCTGGCGTCGCGAATATCTGCGACCCTGGTGATGCCGTCTCCACGATACGCACTACTCCCCTTGCCATCAGTCTGCTCACCTCGTCGTCCGGAAGCTCCTCATACCTCATTGATTCGGTATGACTCCGTTGGATTGTCGAATCTCCCTGATTCTGGGCTGGCTGCTCCGTCGCGTCTCGCTGCGGCTCGACCGACTGCACCCTCTGCACTTTCTCGTCCTCGTTTGGATTTTGGGACATCTCCAGAATATTAGCTGATGAATTACGACTCTGTGTGGAAATCGAGGATTTATCCATCGATTTCAACGTACGCCCGCCGGTCACTTCTGTGCAGAAAGTGTGAATTCTTCAAACATGCGAATCTTACTCGAATGTGTCATACATTTATTGTACGAAATAAAAAAAAAATGTACTGCGTGTTTGGTGAAAGATGCAAGTGCATCCGATATGTAAAGCAATCAAACAGACGTAGCTACAGTAAAGAGAGCTTTATTGGAATTTACAGCTACAGAATTTACGCATTGTTGGCAACGATGAAAAGGAAATCCATTGGTCTACAGAAACGAGATTCAGATAGAAACAATCGTCTACGCGATATCGACGAAAACGACGACGATGAAAACATTCCTGACAAAAAAGAAATTTTGATTCTCTTTATCGCGCTACCTGAACAGAGTGATTCAAATACACCGGCAACTGCCCGTAATAATCTTTGGGAGAACGAGTCTGTCGTGATGGATATTCCTATTATATATGAAGAACCGTCGGCGATGACTGAAGCGATACAAGTCGATATCAGCGATGCTAATATTGCGGTAAGATTAATTGAGTGAATAAAATCGACAGTATATAAATAATAATAGGAATTAAAAAATTGTCAAAAAATGAATCTCGGTAATATCAAATGTAAAAACGCGAGTTCTATCGGGAACAAAAAACTATTCACATAGTGGCACTCCCCGGAAAATTCTACCCTCATTTCATATACTTTTGGTAAAAATTCGGTTCAAGAATTTGGGCTGGGCGTCGATGAGTGAGTGAGTCAGTCAGTTAGTCAGTCAAGACATCTTTTTTTTTTAACGCGGGTGAAATCTTCCATCACTGGAATCCCCACGGAGTCCTGGAGGCAACCTGTCAGCAAGGGCAACCGGTCCCGGTGGCAATGCCATCGTTCGGGGAGCGCCCCCGCTCCTCCGTGGGTTTGAACCAGTGACCCCCCTTCCGGGGGGAAAACCCCCTGCCCCCGGAGAGGGACAGGGGAGTGCCGGATTCTACGGAAGCAGGACAATAAATCGTACTCCCGCAGCCTACCGACTTAACACCCGCGAGTGACCCTCACTATACGATGCTGGGGAGGCCCCGGGAAACGCACTGATCTTTCCGTGGGCCCCCCCGCACCTTGTCCTTACTCGGGCAATCCTGTCCTGTTTTGTGTGACGGATGAGTGCCACCACGTTCATCCGTCACCCCCCCCCTTCGGAGTTGCTTGTAATAAATAAGAGCAGCGGGCAAATGGCTATCCCGACTACTCGCCCGCTCCCCGAGTGAGGGGTAGAGGAGGTAACAGGCAACAGGGGCAATGTTGCCCCCTCCGATACGAAATCCTGCTCCTCCTCTCACACCCCCTTGTCATCGAGCGGTTAGGGGTCGCCGACCCGAGGAGAGCTATAAACCCTCCCCGAGACCAGCGACCCCCCCGTTCTCGCGGCCCGGGAGGAGCGCTAGTGGCGGAAACCCCATGGGGATCCCGCCCGAGCCCCCACCAGCCCGCCCCTTCTTTCTCCGCCCACCTGCTTAGCACCAATGAGAGCAGCGGACAAATGGCCACCCCGACTACTCGCCCGCCTCCAAGTGAGGGGTGGAGGAGGTAACAGGCGACAGGGCAATGTTACCCCCACCAATACTAGGTAGGGACCACTAATACTAGGACTGGAGAGGGCTCCTCCCCTCACACCTTCTTGTCATCGAGCGGTTAGGGGTCGCCGACCCGAGGAGAGCTATAAACTCTCCCCGGGACCAGCGCCCCCCCCCGCCCTCGCGGGCTGGGAGGAGCGCTTGTGGCGGGGACCCTGTAGGGATCCGGCCCGAGCCCCCGCTGGCCCACCACTTCTTTCTCCGCCAACCTGCTTGGCACCAATAATGGCGGCAGGAAAGTAGATTTGTCGATCCGCCCTTGTGCCGCCCCCTCCTCGACTTGCGCCCTACACAACCTCCTCGAAAGAAGAAAGATGCTCGGGCACATTTGGGAGAAAGGGAGAAACGCCCCCCGTCGGAGGGAACGGTTTTCCCCCCCATCGTGCCCGGTTGTAGTTAGACCTTTCCGCTGTCACCGTCACTCTCACTTACCGACGACAGGGGAGGAGATACCTACCTTTGCCTCACTCTCTCGTCCGCCTCCTTTCGCGTCATAACATTTTCGCAAAAAGAGGCGAACTTTCTTTATCTCTCTCTGCCTCTATCTCCCGGCTGAGCCACTGCGGCTATCACTGCCGGGAGAGAGAGGTCCTGTCCCAATTCTGCCCTGAGGGCACGGCGCTCCTCGTCCCACGCTGGACACACTTCCAACGTGTGTTGCGCCGTGTCCACCGCTTCAGGGCAGTAGTGGCAGCGTGCGGTGCGCTCCTTCCCGATGCGGTGCAGGTAATCGCCAAAACACCCATGGCCCGTTATTACCTGCACCGCGCGGAAGACAACAATCCTCCTTTTGCTGCCCTCCACCCACTCTTTGAGTACTGGCTGGACTGCCTCTATAACCTTCTTCCCATACTTGTGCTGTGGTTCCGCGAGATATTCCTTCCACTCTCGGAGGAGGGTCTCTCTGGCTCCCAGGTACACGTCATCTGCGTAGCCAGCACCCCTCGGGGAGGAATCAGGACATCTTCTTTTATATATATAGATATTGTTGCGTGCATGCCGCCCGGTATACCTTTCCGACACCGAGCTGAAGCGTGCAACGGAAAGTCAAATATAGCCTGTACTTAATAACGAGCCAGTTATTGATTTTATTGATTTAATGTAACAGCTGATAGATTTGTTCTCGAGCTGCTGGACCGTGCGGACGTAGTCCACGCTCTCCTGTATCGCGACGTTATAATAAACATTGAGATTATTCTTGTTATAACTGCAGTGTTTCTGTTATTTCCGTGAGCGTCGGGAGTGTGAGCGTGTGTGAGTGAACGAACAACTCGGCGAGCGCAACATTTTGGGGGCTCGTCCGGGATAAAAAAAGACGAGCTGCGCTAATTAAGACGGAAATGGCTTCGACCGCTCCCACGAGAAAACGGCTACGATCAGCGACTCCACAATCGAACGCTCCGGAGACGGCAGAAGTGATTACGCTGCAGGCGGTGATGCAGGAGATTCGTGAGATGCGCACGGAGCGCATGCAGAGGGTAACTGAGTTCGCGGCGATGATACAGCAGCGCGATGATACAGCAGCGCGATTTCAGAGCTAAGTCCCTCCAATAATTTTCTTTCGGGTGAAAACGCGAGCGGCGCGGTGCGAGTGACGGGCGCGGGTGTAGACGCGTTCGGAGATAGAATTCCTTGCGGTGTTAAACCAAAGCCCGATACGTACGACGGGACGGCGCCGTTACGCGAGTTTCTTTCACAATTCTCGCTAATTGCCGTTGCGAATGGATGGAGTGAGACGGAAAAAGCGGTTGTCTTGGCGTCGTGTTTACGGGGAAAAACGCGTTCATTACTTGATGCGTACGCCGACGGGATCGAATCTTTCTCTTACGCAGAGTTAAAGGCGAAATTGGAATTACGTTTCGGAGAAAGTGAACTCGCACAAAACTACTATCTTTAGTTCACAAATCGGAAACAGCGCCCGGGCGAGGATTTCGCAGCGTTGGGCGCGGATCTGGAGAGGCTTTCACAGAAGGCGTATCCCGAATGCTCGCATAAAGTTTGCGATAAGATTGCGAGCTCTCAATTCGTCGCCGCGTTGACAGACGGCTTTGTGAAGCGCTCCCTTTAAGTTGAAAGAGTAACGTCGCTTAGAATAGCGATCGAGCGTACGAAGACGCTCGGTTTTATTGATCAAAATAGTTCCTCGGGAAATGAGTCTGAGCCCGTACTTTAATTATTTTAAAAAAGTTACTAATTAGTTTTTGTTCAATTTTTATGCGTTTCAAATGTTCTGTTTCAGATTTTAACATCAGACTGTTAAGGCATAGCGGCAGGGAAATTTTGGAGTTTTTTCTGGGAACCTTTCTGCCTCCCTCACGGTTTTTGACCGTGGTTTTCCCATAAGACTGAGGGCGAATGCCGAGGCAGGGGACAGAGAGCTCTTAGAGCAATGGGTCCACGGAAGTATTTCCCCCTCTGATCCCGAAGAAAGAAGACCCAAGCGCGCAAAGCTCAAGAGGAAAGAGGAGCACCGGCGGCAGGAGTCCAGGGGTCAAGCAGGATCTTCGTCGTAGAGTCTGGCCAGCTCTATGAGAAGAAGAAGCTCCGGAGTGCGGTTGGGACCAAGAAGAGGACGGCGCCCGGTAACCTGTGGCTACAGCCCAGGGTAAGGCAGGAAGCCGTTCCGGTATCCTGGAATCGCACGATGGAGAGAACCTGTTGTGGAGGCTGGGATGGACGGAGCTCGGTAACTCGATGCAGCAGCACGAGGAGAGCAGGAAACCGTCCAGTCAGCGGCTTCCCTAGTTAGCAA
>NW_020220154.1:0-1723 GCF_003070985.1 Temnothorax curvispinosus | reverse complement strand
TTAAAGATGTTGCAAAATAGCTTGTATTTATTAAAAATTATTATAATATATACATATTACAGTTCTAAAATACCTACAATAGTTAAATATATCAAAAATCGATTTTGCAAAATATCTGTTATACATTTTATTAGTTAAATGTCAACAGAAATAAAATAGAATCTGTTATCAGAATTATCGGCAGAACGATTGCAGAAGTCAAGTTGAATCTGCCGTTTGATTCTGTTAGCAAACTGTTAGAATGTTACAATATTCAATATTTTGCTTTTATTCGGTAGCTACATCGTATTTTGCCTTGTCAGTTGTTAAACATATAATTTCTGCGTTGAAATATAGGTATTCATTATTTCTAAAGCAAAGTCAGATATGGCGGGACAAATATGAAATATTTTCAGATGTATTTAACATCGCTTGCAGACATTTCGCTAAAAATCACGATAGACTCAACAATCAGACTATCAAAAATTAAAAACTAATAAAAGTTATACATAAAAATATGCTTATTACGTATTTGATATAATCACAACTTTCGATCGAAGTATATTTTTCACAAATAATTCGAGAACAGGTGTTTTATTTTATAAAAATAAATTAACAATATATTTTTTCATACGTATATAATTTAAGTCAAAAGTCGATCTACCTGATAATAAAGCATTCTGATATGTACTGATTAATAGCAGAATTAATAACATATGGCGTGTTGATAACGTTGATTCAACATAACCGCGTTAATTGTAAATGGTTTTTAGAGAGGAAGACGCGTTATCTGTAATGAAGAATTAGATTCCGCTGCGCAACGTATGAAAGTGTTATCATTAATAGGACGTAAAATATCACGTCAGTGGTTGAGTACTGTAGTCAGCCCATCAAGTTGGTCTTATACGTGGCTGAACGAAGGTATTGCTACATTTTTCTATGTAACGGACGTTGTTAAGGAGGTAAATTTCTTATATGTTAGAGAGAGAGAGAGAGAAAGAGAAAAGGATAATGCGGAAGTCTATTGGCGATTTATACGCATGTGTATAATACATGTGTATATATAAAACATATGTGTATAGTACATGCGTATAAACAGTACGCAATTAGGCGGGAGAGGGGCTCTGCCCGCGGCGGAGCCCCTTCCCCCGCATAATAAAACTAAACAAAACTCCCAGCGTGATACCTAACTGCTTGAATGAAGACGCTTGATTATTTGTGTACTGTTTATACACGCATGTGTATAACCTTAATTTTCCTCTTAATTTTTGTACTATTTTCTAAGTTTTTTTTGTTTGATTTTATATCATTTTGTTTTATTTTATATTCGTAGACAACACAATGTTCCTAAACAGTAATGTTATCAGATTGCTGTAATAATGTTCCTGGAGTCTAATAATTAATATAATTTGCTTTATTAGTATATAATAAATACGTTTTATTTGAGTAATTCATTTCTGTGTTTTCTAATTTTATATTATTAATTCCTATAAATTCTCAAGTAAATTCGCTTTGTGAGCATATCAAGTTATGCAGAACGCGTCGTGGACGTTTCTCAAATGCACACAACGCGTTGTGGATGAACAGCACCGTCCACAACGCGTTGTGGATGATCAAACACCGTCCACAACGCGTTGTGGATGATCAGCACCGTCCACAACGCGTTGTGGCTGTTTTTTTCGCTCACTGAGCGTTTTCGGTGTTTGGGCGTAACATATATATATATATATATGTATATGGGACC
>NW_020220153.1:183176-202856 GCF_003070985.1 Temnothorax curvispinosus | reverse complement strand
CTTTACTCTTGAGATTATTAGGTATCGGGGGTAATTTTTTATCAAACGGCTGGGGTACAAAATCTGAAAAGTTATATTTTCGTAGTACAAATTATACTGAATAGAGTCTATAAGTAGCGATTGATTCTGCTGATTAAAAAGAGTACTTTACTCTTGAGACTAAGAGGACTGAGTTCTATTAGGAGCTGTTTGAAGCAGAAGGGATGAATATATTAAGTTTATTTGTATGATACAAATTAGTACAAATTCAGTCCTTCAAATTTCTGTATTTAAAATCCTTTTTTTATTTTTTGTTCTTGTGGTCTTTCTAGCTTAATTCTAAGGTAGCAGCGACACGATTTTCTCCGAAACGGCACGAGGTACAAAATTGTTACTAGTGGTACAAATTAGTACAAAAAAAGTACTAAATATTCCGATAGGTCCGGTTTGATTCTGCCCATTTGGTCCTGCTAGCTTAAAAGAGGTCTCATTTTCGCTCGAAGCGAGTGAAATCTGTGACTCGAACTACACGAGTGAAAATATCCTTAATTATTCTCTCGAAAATTGAAGTGAATTGTGGCACTCTGGTTCCGAACATCTCGGATCGAGTGAAAACTTGAACGTGACTCACAATCAGTTGAGTAGCCCGCGCAAGAGACGTGACGTGTTACAGTGTCGGGGTTACGTGTATATTTGTGTTTGTCTACCTAAAAATTTCGAACAATTGTGGATTAGTGCGTGGATTTTGTGAATATCGTGTTAAAAGACGAACATGTTTCCTAAGGTTCGTATAACTTCATCACACGGCATTTCTACCTGTTATTTTAGAACGTTGATTAGGTTAATTTACTAAGGCCTCCCATAAAACTGTCCGTCGCCGCCGCGGCGCCGACGACGAAGGTGCAGCTGGTCAGCTGATCGCCCAGGGCGTCCAGTATCGCCTACACGAAGTTCTCCATGTAATGCTACTGAAAGACCTTGACGGCCTTCCACAGGCCCGAGGTGCCCGGGTTTTGACCCTCGTGCCTCGTACACCCGGGTGCTCACCGTCAGACTCGTCACCGACGTCGCAGTCATGCTCGCATGTCGCATAGTGGTGATTCCGCGGGCGCAGATCGTAGCCGCGATAGCCTTGCGGGCCTCCCAGTGGACGGGATTGTCGTGCATCGCGTCCTGATGCCGACGAAGAGCCTCGCGCGCAACCGCAACTCGCGGCTTCCCGATTCGTTTTTCCTTAAATTAACTATTAGTTAATTTACCAATAGGTTGGAACAACCGGGCCTTAGCAAATTAACCTAACCAACGTTCTAAAATAACAGGTAGAAATGCTATGTGGTGAGCGTTAGGAAACATGTTCGCCTTTTAAGTAAAACTTTACTCTAAGAACGAATGAACAGCAAAATTAGACACCTGAAAAAAGCACTCTGATCGAGTGCAATTTCTCACTCAAATACACGAGTCAAATTTCGCTCGAGCGCGCGAGTGATCTAATCACTCGACAAACCGAGTCAATATTCACTCAATAGAGAAGTGGGGGACATTGATACGATTTTTTTCAAGAGTTAAATAAATAAATTTGCAGATAGATTAAGATAAATGTAATAGGTTAAATTTAAAGGCTTGTCCTTTTACGTGTTTTGATTGCCTTTTTGCTGTAGGTTAATAATAAGAAATGTTATAACATTTTTTGTAAAAAATGAAATTCGTATCAATGTGCCTCATATGCGGGGTACAATGGTACGGGCATGGGGCACTTTGATTCTTAGTGATCTATATTAATATTATTCAGAAATAAATTGGATTATTATTAAAACAAGCTATGTTTATTGTATATAGTATTTATTTATACGGAATTAACAATTATTTCGAAAATAAAAATACAAGAATCTGTTTTTTTTTAATCACTCACGTAGTAGTCTAATAATTAGAAATACAAAATAACTCAAATCACATCTTTGAAAAACATTTGAACACAAAAGTAATTTATCTTATCACATAAAATAATTATTGTTAAACTCTTCTAAAGAGTTAATAATTATCAACACATACATGTTTTTTAAATATTTTAATTAATTTTTTTAGAAGTTATAAGAAGATAATAGATCAAGTTTACAGTTTATAGCATCTTCATCAATATGGACCTTATCGGTCTTTTTTTGATACGTTCTTACCATTTTCGTCTAAAATAAAATGAAAATATCTTACTTAACACTATAAACCACATAGATACATATTGATATGTATCAAAGTGCCCCGGCCCCGGATGGTATCAATGCGTTTCCCGGGGCTCCTTCAACGTAAGCCGAGAGGGAGAACCGTGCGGTTTTAGTCGGTAGGCCATAGTACATGTATGGAATCCGGCACTCCCCTCACTCCTCTTTCCGGAGGATGAGAGGGGTCTTTCGCCCTGTTAAACGGGGGGGCTACTGGGTAAACTGGATTTATTGCCCGGAATCCCAGTAGTAGATTTCCACACGTAAAAAAAAAAGTGCCCCACGAGTCAGTGTATGTACGAATCTACCCCACAGCGTCATACATAATAATTGTTATTTGTGTAACAAGTGCGGGAAGTTGAGAATGGAATTGCGAGTGGAATTTCTCGCGTGGGAAATAGGCTATTTGTCGCACAGATGGCGCGCGCGGAATGGACCACTTTCCACGCACGTGTGATATAATAGTTATTTGTGTAACAAGTGCTGTAAGTTGGAAATTGGACGTGCGGAGTGGACGCACGAGCCGGAGGCGAGTTTCAACAATTATTGCAACTTATGAACGATCATTGGGAACTTTTTAATAGTGATAATGAGATATCTTGAGATATTATGCTAATATCGGCCGTAAAGTAACGAGTTATTTTACAGGTACAGGTATAATTAGTTTTTAAATTATTGATAAATATATCGATCAGTTCCTATGACCTTGACCTTGACATATATTAGGTCACATCACATATAAAGGTCACCCTCCTGAGTAACCTTCAAAGGATTTTAGCCGTCGCTCGTTTTTTATTAAAAAATTATCAATAAAAGAAGTTTGAAAAATATAATAGTTTATTCTCAGTAAGTGTACTGAAAGACATAAATGACTAAATATAATAATAATATTAAGAGAAATAAAACTGTTATGATACTTCTGAAGTTAGCACCGCAATTTTGGAATTTTGATATATTGTTCTGTTAGTTGGATCGAGACATTTTTAATTTCAAATATTTTTTTTTTAATCTAAAGTTTTCTTTGGAGTTCTGTATGATTAGCACCTCAAGAGTTTTGAAGAATATTTTATTATGAATCATATCGCTTAAAGTAAAATTTAAAGAGTTCTTGTCGATTCTGTTAGCTGGATCGAGAAATTGAATCCCGAATAAAAAATCGGCACCCCAAAACTTCAAACCGTTGTTTTTTGGGTTAAATCGCTAGAACTATTTTTCTTACTTATCAAGAACTCAAGAATTCTTTGAAGAAGAGCCAAAACTCCATTAATTATATCAAAATTTCAAAATTGCGGTGCTAACTACACAGAGGTCGTTATGATATACAATCAAATTAGTATAAAACTGTTATTTACGATCCGAGCTTGGATCTTAGTAGTCTAATACTATTTTCTGTGTATATATATTATACATACCTACTCATACTTTCCAACATAGTAAACTGCGCGCCGATTTTTTGTTGGACTTAAAACACATTATTGTAAGAACATTAAAATTTTCTCCCACCTTTTTCTCCCTCTAATTAAATTGATTCGATTTAACTTTGATGCTATAAGCGTCTATAATATAATAACTGAAAAGAATTTATTGCAAAAAATATTACCTTAGCTAGGTTCAAACCAATAAATGACTAATATGTGTATGTGAAAATGACTAATATGTGAAAATAGTACATGTATGAGTAACGGAGGGGATTCCCGCCTCTCCTCCTAATCATCATCCTAAAACAATCTAACCCAACCTATATTACTATAACAATATGGTAACTATTTAGATTAACGTACCCCTCTCCAATGACTTTAACCTTGACATACGTTGTCAAGGGTATTACTCTGAGTAACGTACAAAAGATTTTAACCGTTGTTTGTTGTTTATTAAAAAGTTATTAACAAATGTAACTAAAAAATATAACAGTTTGTGTCAATACTAAGGGAAGTAATTTGCTGATATATATGTGTGTATATGTAGACAGTACCGCCCCTCTCCTGCAAGCAGGGGTGCGTGGGTGAGAGTGGACCTCGGTTTGCGTGGAAAGTTGAAAACCTGAACCATACAATGATAGACCTTGTTTCGTCCTATAAGCAGGGCGGAGCGGAGATCTCGCTTTGCGTGGAAAGTTGAAAATCTGAACCATACAGTAGACTTTGCCCTGTAAATACAAGGGTGGGATAAGGTGCAGGACCTAGCTTCGCGTGGTTCTCTAGAACAGCATATTATATATGATACAGGTCAATCAGTGATTTTTTTAAATGATTAGACCTTGCCTTTAATTCTTCCTTGGATCCAAATGTAAAAACCAATCGTAATAAAGAATTATAAGCGCTTATTGAGCTGTTTTATCCGCTGAAGAACCAGCTATTGGAACTCACTTCTTCCACAGTAAGAAATTCAACTAACGCTCTTGTTTAGTTACGCATATCTGAAACACACACTAGTTCGATATGCTCGTATGACACACTCACGTAAATAATCACAACGTAGTGCAACTATTAGAAACTTCAAGTAATAGCGAATTCGGACGCTTGCACTAGTGCACACTGAGTGCGCACTAAGGCTTGTTTTTAATCAATTGTTATATTTACAGATCATCTTAAATACTTATTAGTTACTGTAAAATGATTTGTACAGCATCCATATAGAAATTACAGATTGTTTTATTGGCTAAAAAGTTTTTAAACGTGTATTTAAGCGACTTTAAATATAAGAATTAGATTATAAACAAGCCTGAGTGCGCACTCAGTGTGCACTAGTGCAAGCGTCCGAATTCGCTATCAGTGAAACGCAAAATTTTCTATGGCGCCAGATTCAAAAGAAAAAAAATTAGGAGGCATTACTTTCATCCAACCTTCATATATGTCAAGGTGAATCATAGGAGCTGGGTCCCCTATTCGACTATATTTACCAAATCTTCTCTTAATTAAAATTTATTTTTTTAAAGTTTGAAATTTTACGTATTTTTATAAAATTTTTATAAAATTATAAAATATGTAAGCCGAAAAAAAAACATTCTTTGACATTTGATACAGTTAATAAGCCAAATATATGTTTTTTTTTGCAGTATACTTTACCGTATTTTTAATATTTTATTTGCTAATTCCATTGATACCAAGAATCTTGGATATTGTAATTCCGCTGAATGAGTTATGGCCATTGGCATATGTATATCTGGTTGAATACAAAGTGAACAAAAGAGAAGTATTATTACCCAATCATATTCCACACCTACGTTACAAGTATAACTACAATAACAATTTTGTTCACTATCGATATCACGTATATAGTATGTGTGTTGCATGCTTGCAGTCTATTTACAGCTATCAGGTGAGTAAAATTAAATACAAGATCGTATTCCTTCTATATCTTTTACAAATATGTTTTTAAGAGAGAATTTACAATTTACTCATTTTTGAACGAATAAACTTAAAGAATATGTCGGTACAAAAATTGCGCGCTAATTTATAATGTTGCATTTCAAAGCCAGTGTCTTGAAAACATTACTGGCGAGGCAGACATTAAAATCGACGATGGCGAGAAAATACATACAGAGACGCATTATCATCTAGAAATTTTCATGGAGAAACGGTTCTGCCGGAAAAAGTTACTGTGAATTAATGACGTACTTGAAAAAACATCAACTTGCATTAGAGTCTGTACCACGTGAAATTCTGTCGTTCATAACAACAGTGGCTTTAAAAATTTTAATGAAATGGCTTAATCGTTTAATCTAACACTCATTCGATCATTTATATTAAATCATTTTATCCGATCTCCTTTCTAGACATGCTCAGATACTGGACTCCATGTTCACTCACGTGACATTTCTTCTTCTATTTCTGAATGTGATGCTTTTGAGTGTGATGGGAATACAAGTAAGGGTCTAAGAAGCACATGGGTCATGTCTGCACGGAAAAAAAATGATGTTGTATCAACAGCATCAGTGTTATTGAGATAAAATTTATTGATGCAACATCAACATTAATGAACAAAAAACATCAGATAATTGTTTTAATAATTTAAATATTTGGTCTAATAATATCTAATTGAATTAACTATTTATGCTTGTGACAGAGCCCGTGACGTCAACTTTATTTTTTTCCGTGTGTGTAAAAAATATTAGTTTATAACGGAATATTTAAATTTTGCAGCTTATCAATAACTGGAACACACTGAAGAGGTAATAAGATACGTTTTTGTAACTTGTGCTGTGTTTACTCATCTCGTATGTATGTGTATTCCTATGGACAATTGCTAATAGATCGGAGCACAGAAATTTTCAACAAAACGTGAGGATACAATTTTTTAGTTCTTTAATTTTTCTTAGATGTGTGTGAAAATAAGAAAAATTTTTAAGATGTTGCGGTATTTAATTTCATAATATTCTTTTAACATTTTTAGTCAAATTTTTAAAGTTTTTCTGACTTTTTTAAAATAATTTTCGAAAAAATTTTTAGAGAAATATATGTATCTCGATAGTATAAATTTTCTATCGTTTTTGCAAAGTTATAATTTTAAAATGCCAATTAATGTTGAAATAAATGCCAGTTGATGTTGAAATCCAATTAAGTTAACTGTGATATGCAAAAAAGTTTTTTCGAAACAGCGAATCTTTAAACGGCAATGCACTTGTTGTTTCTTTCTAATACACGTCATGGAAATTTACCGTATATAATCATAAATGACTCATGTTACTGATAAAAAATAAATTATACCACGCATTTTATCTGTTTTAGGTACAGTTCAAGATGGTATGCATTTTCCATAAAAAGTAGAATATTATTAAGTGTACTTCTTTATAGAAGTCTCGTTCCATGTACGCTCACGGCTGGAAAGATGTTCGTTATGTCCATGACTATGTGCAGTTCGGTACGTTTAATTTATATACGGAAAAAATATCTTATATGATTTATTTACGTAACATATACTTACATATTGTAATGGCATTCAATTTTAAGGTGTTGCAAACTGCCATGTCGTATTTCACGGCCTTTTTATCCGTAAGATAAAAAGAAGATATTGCAATTATGTATATTATCGAAAAGTTATCGTATTAGAAAAGTTATCGTATTTAGAAAAGTCATTAGCAGTCATTGTGTTTTTTTATTAAAGATGTATTTGTCATAATAAAACGACATATTTAAAAAATACGAATAATATATGTGTACTTTCTGTCCAAAAAAAAACTGTAGAAAAAGATTTTTCAGTTACAAATAAAAAGTTGTAGAAAATGTTTTTGTACATATTATACAGGGTATCTAACAAGTAACCGACTAACTGAAAGGTGATGGTAGATTGGATCCAAATGAAAAGAAAAGTCATGTATCATTTTAACTCAAACATCTGAGCGAATGAGCGCATGAGAAGCGATAGGCCAAACTAGGTAGGAATAACGTAAAATGGCTCAGTTGGTAGATGTCTTAACAACGGTGAGCATCATCTGATGATAGCGAGAGGTGGACCATAGTTTTTCGACACGCGGTCGTATACGTGACTCCTCTTCTCGCTATCAGATAATGCTCATCTACTGCTTCTCATGCGCTCATTCGCTCAGACCTTTGAGTTAATTACTCAATAACTATTGCAAATTTTGCAAAATGGTATATGACTTTTCTTTTCAGTTTAACTCAATCTATCATTACCTTTCGATTGATCAGTTAGACTTGTTAGACACCCTGTGGATATATTCATTGATGTGCGTAAACTTAGTATTTTCGTTCGCCTTGTAAAAGATTTATAATTTTAATGTGTCTCACATAATTTTCCCTCACGTGCCCGAAAGTCCGTAACGAGCTGTTATGATGCGAAGGCGGTGTTCCTTATCGATCGATTAAATAACTACCTTTCACTGTAAAAATGAAACGTTTTTAAACGTTTCCTGACAACCTGCAATCATCATAACAATATATTGTTTTTGTTATTGTCGCTCGATCTATTTTCCTACAATTTTTTTCAAATTTAACAAGAATGAGGCACAACTTTTTCATTTAAAAGTTGCATATATGCGACATTGACCGATGTACTACACGAGAAATAAATCTTTTGTCGTAAATCGCGACAGCCGAAGATATAGTCTATCATGTTTCCAATAAAAAAGAGGTCTTTGATTTAAAAATCCAATAAAACTGGGGAGATATAAAAAGCGCCTTAAGAAATAATGCGTTATTTTTGGCGCATAAATAATGAACTTTTGCAAATATAAAGTTGTTTATTATTGCTGTTGCAAAAGATATTTGTAACCTTATAATAAATGTTAGTTAACGTCTCACTTTAAGAATATGCCCGGTATTCATAGTCTGCAGATCTTATATATAAAATCGTCTTAAGTTTATCTTTTGATACTCCGTAGCCAATGAAACGAGTCGTTCAGCATCTAAAGATAAACTTAAGACGATCTTAAATATAAGATCTGACTATGAATATCGTGGCCTGTTACCTTTTATCGAAACTTATATCTTTATATGTTTACCACGTCCTGTTTCTTTAAAAACCCCGAGACATTTGACGCGTTAATCGATACGGTGTCTTCGCGCACTTCGTGACATCGAGAATATGAAATAATAATACGAAGTATCTTCAAAGCTTTAAAACATACAGAGAGATATTATTACAAATTCTATTTATTCGTACGGTTTTTTCTGGCGTGTATTTTATATTGATGTCGCTGCCATACGGCGCACCTTTTTAAGTATATTCCCATAGAATAATTTATTTTTCGGATATTTTTCGCAATAATTTCTTTACAGTTTTTTAAATAAATAAATCGTATAGATTTAATTCCGAGGAGGGAAAGGTATTAATGTTCCAACGATAGCTGCAGTGTTTCAAGTCCGACAAATAATCGGCGCGCAGTTTATTAAGTTGGAATATATGTATATATACGTATATACAAATTCGTTACTTCTGTAACTATTAATTCTCTATTTGCGCACCACGTACCGCGCTTGACTCGTATCGCCGTCTTTTAATTAATTTATTGACATTTCATGAGTCTAATGATATATTTAAATATTTTCCGTAATCAGTTTTAGCCCATCCATTTTAAGGCAACAAATCTACGAGATGTAATATTTTTATAGTATAATTTATTATCGTAATTCGACATGTTCCGAGATACAATGGCTCTATATTTGACTAATCGTATAGATTCGTTTTACCTCAATAAAAAAAATCTAACTCACTAATCCGATGCGCAACAGACAGAGTTATTCAGCCACGTAGCTACGGTGATACTGTAACGCTATTACTTGAATCACTTACTTGAATTACGATACGATTTCACGTTTTCACTCGGTCCTCTTTCCGCTCTTCAAAAAGAATCGGGGATAGTCGCACGACAATTCCGACACAGCGCGTTCGAAGCACGACACGAGATATGCCGCGTAAATGAACGCCACATTCGATAGTCCAGACATATGGCAGAGTCATCACTTTATTTGTGACAAAACTGCAAATATCACTCACAATTGCCGTACCTTCGCGCCTCGACGTCTCCGCCTCGATTCGAGCGAACGATTCGTGCGACACATTTATTTACGACACTTATTGATACACTTGCAAATTATTGAGCGCGTCCGTCGATTTTCCCGCGAACAAGGAGCGGGAGTACCAATCACACGAACGAGCGCGTTCCGAATAACAGCACCCATAGCACGGAGCACAGCGACGGGCGCGCGGAGCACAAACACTTTCACACCTGTCCGAAATTTATCGGAAGAATGACTGACTGAGTAATATCCGCAGGTGACGGTACTCCGAGCGTCGACGAAAGCAAGTAACAAGGCCGTCTCGCCGATGGAAACAATCGTCCGCGCGCCGACTTTGAACGTACGCTGCTCCGAAGTCGACGGATTCATTCAACGGTCGTGCCTAATATACAATAGTACGCCTGTAACGCTGCGGCATCGCGACTGCCGAGTGCCGCACCGCGCGCCGCGCCGGCACGGCGACTCGGAGCGACCAAACGTGATTGGCCGGATCCGGGGGCTCGATTCGCGCGGAGTCAATCGCGTTCGACGGCTCTCTAATACTTTACTCCGACTCGTTCAATGTCGGTACGAGACGCAGTGAGACGTTGTCGCTTGTGTAATTTCTTTCTCGTGAATGAAAAGAAATCCGGTGTTACAGAATGTGTGTGTTGCAAGCTGAACGTACGCCGAATATTCCGTTCCTTTTCACGTCAACTGCAACGAGTGGGATGCCGTTGCTGCGAGCAAAATGAACGCCGAATGCCGTGTTGGACGCTGTACATATCACCCTCTCGGCTCCCGGCTGTGATTTGGCGGGGCTCTTGCAGCTAGTGCACCGTGATCGGTGAGTAAATTGTGCATGAGGATGAGAAACATAAATGATTCGAAGCGCGATACATCCGACGATTCGAATCTTAATAGAATCGTTTTTCCGCGTGCGTCGCGTGAGTGAGACGATATATAACTTCGGAATTTGTGTCTCTTGCCTCTGTTTCGATTTCTACTTCGAATGAGTGAATCGCGCGGAAAGACGCTTCGGTGAATATATAGCTTGAATCTCTCGTTAAGCGCGGGAATTAATAATCGATTGAGTAATTAAAAAAGAACGATCGCGCGTTTGATATTCTCACTTTACTTGTTGCGGCAAACGATCGCGAACGAGAGGGAGCGAGCTTGCTTCAAAATGCGTTTGAACGTCGAAAGTGCGAATTAACAATATATAAGCTCAAATGTATGTCCACGAATACAATTCTGTTTTTCGTTAAAGAACAAGCACGTAATTCGCGTAATTCGTCGTAAATATTTCAGATTTATATATTTGCACGTGTGTGCTTCTTTATTCCTCATAACCTCTCTATAGTTTACAGAAAATTTAAATTGTATATTGTTTTTTATTTTTAAATTTCTTCGCGATTGTTCTCGCAGCGCGGTGATCGCGCATACCATAAAAGACGTTAAGCTGTTGCGCGTCGCCGCCAAGATACTTAAAAATTATAAAACATTCTCTGCTGTTGCTTGTTCCCCTGGCGATAATTTTTAGTGAGAGAATGTGTTCATATTTGTTTATAAAGAGTTTTATCAATGGTTACACTATTTATGAAGAGTTTTATTGATGTTTACACTGTTTGGAAGCAAGTTATTGCAAACACTTGGTTAACTCTCTGTTGACAAAACATTTTATAAATACTTAGAAAACTATAATGGAAACGTTTGACACTATATATGTTATTAAACGCCACTTAAACATTTCATCCCTGGCAAAAATTATTAGTGAGAGATTGTGTTTATATTTGTTTATGAAGAGTTATATCAATGGTTGCACACTATTTATGAAGAGTTTTATTGATGTTTACACTGTTTCGAAGCACGTTGCAAACCGTCTGCTAACAAACATTTTATAAATAGTTAGAAAACTATAATGGAAACGTTTGAGACTATGTTATTAAACGCCACTTAAACACTTTATAAGAAATGCTTTAAAACTATTTACGTTTCTAAATCATAGATGGCATTCAATGAGATCAGTTTCTCTTGTTTAAAATACGACGAACGATGTTATAAGAACGATAGATAAATCACGAAACTGCACAACGTGTATTAGTTGTATCGTGGAGTCCACTTTCATAGTAAGGTGTGGCACACTTTTGGATTGATATAACGTTCATGTAACCCTGGCTACGGTCAACGTGACGCTACAAATGCTTCGAAGCATTCCTCTTCTCTTTTCTTTCAATGAAGAAAGAAAGAGAAGAAGAACGCTCCAAAGCATTTGTAGCGTCACGTTGACCGTAGCCCTTATTTTATCTTTATTTTTGAAGACTGATAATAATTAAATAAACATAAAATGTATCTCTGGCGAAAATAATAGATTTATTGAAAGTTTATAAGAAGTTTGAAGGTGTTTTAAGCAGCAGTTCGCAACGCTGCTTAAAATACCTCGTGAACATTTTTAACACTCGAAAAACACCACACAACACTTTCCGAACGCGTATTAAACATAGCCGTGAACATCTCATAAACAATTTCATGTTCAAATTTACATCTCATAAACAATTTAATAAATGTTTTAAAGCTCAAATGAAACATCTACTCAACACTTAAGCAAACTTCTTATAAACTTTCAATAAACATATTATTTTCGCCAGGGTCCCCAAATATTATTCGTTTTGCACTACAAAATTTTTCATAAACGAGCCTATTGTTTCGTATTTCATGCTCTTATCTTGCAGATTTATTAGCAAGAAAAAGAAAAAACCTTGTCAATTCAATCGCGGCTTTAAAATGGAATTATGCTGTGATAATATAGATACCTATAGGCTGCTGAATATTGCTATGAAATTTTTTTTCTAATACCTAATAATACAATCTACATCAGTATCTACGTTATAAACTCATAGCTGATAAAATTTAAATTTAACATTTACTGTAGACTACAAAGCCACTTATTCTCGACTATTATGTATTTTTAATAACATGTATCAAATTTAATCTTTACATTTATTTGACATCACGCATCAAGATAACTTGAATAAAATCAATTATAATAACCTACTGTCACTATGGCTGGTATTCATAGTCGGATCTTATTTCAAGATCGTCTTAATAAGTAATATCTTAAGATGCTAATACCCCAGGTAGCAAGCACTCGTCATTTTGACGTCAATTGACGTCAAAAGTCATTTTGACGTCTTTTGACGTCAATTGACGTCAAAATGACGAGTGCTTGCTACCTGGGACGGCTCTGTGATTAGTTCATAACATCTTAAAATCGTACTTAAGACGATCTTAAATATAAGATCCGACTATAAATACTGGCCTATGAATTGTCAAAATGACAAACATGATTCTCGCGCTGACAGTTATCCCCGATCTACAATAGCTGTAGTAAGCTGTAGTAAGCCTCAAGCCGTAAGAAATTGACCAATTACAGGCGAATGTGAGGAGAATAATCGACTGTGATTGGTCAATTTCTTACATCTTGTGGCTTACTACAGCTTACTACAGCTATTGTAGATCGGGCATTACTCTCGTAGTACGAATTGAACCAAGCGAGAGAACCAATCAGCATCGGAAAGCGGAAAAACGGCAACAATTCAATCTTTTACATACCTTCTTTAAAAGTGGATTAGATTAATTTGTTGCACTTGCATAGATAGGTATATATATAACATAACACAATAATACTTGCGCTCATTACGATTGGGCAAACTACTTATTATCAGAATGAAGAAACGCGGTAGTGTTTCGCGACAAGTTCACGTGTAACGAAATCGCAGAACGCGAGACACACTGTGGAATTATAACATACACTAAAAAATTACCTTTTTATAAAAAAGATAAAAAAAGTCGCCAACTGTGCACCTCAGAATGAAAAACTGTTGAGAAAAATTTGTTGTACAAAATTGTTTTAATATAACCAATCAAAAATATAAAATAATTGTCCATTTCAACATAAATAGTGCTGATGATGGCTTGAGGATGGCTCGAAGAAGAGCCGAAACGTTCGGAAACTTGTATAATATGAAAATATATCTGTCTTATTATGACATTACGCACTAATAACCGTCGATTCTCTTATTGCCAATTTTTCTTTTATGTTCTTTTTCTTTTTATTTGGTTCAATTATCCGATTTCAACATTTTTTTTTTTAAATATTTTTAAAATTCTGAAATGTTAAACAGTACTTATGATTAACCTAATTAAATATTCTTTTTATGGAAATTAGCACAATTTATATTGAAATGCATTAGTTTATATTTTTGATTGGATATGTTAATAGTTATTTGTGTAACAAGTGTCGTAAGATGAAAATTCCCGGGTGCGGAGTTTACACACGAGCCGAAGGCGAGTGCGGTAACCGCACCCGGGAATTTTCATCTTACCTCACTTGTTACACAAATAACTATTGTATACGGCTGCAGATTTTTCAATAGTTTTTTATACTGGCGCATACACTTAGCGACTTTTTTAAACTTTTTTTAATGCTCCTAGGCTGTTTCCGTCATCATACGAGATCGTCGTGACGTCAGAGGTGAGAAATGACACGCTGAGAATTCTTGCGTACCATTTCCAAATAAAAAGTTATTTGAATAAAATAACTAAACACACTTCAGATCATTTCAGCATACTTCAAAAATACTTCGAGAACTATCCTTGACAGTTAATAAACAGCCGTAAAAAAGCCTTCGTATTACATTCATTTTACAACTGTTTATTAACTATTAAGGAAAAGCGATAGTTCTCAAAGCATTTTTAAAGTGTGCTGATCGAAGTAATCTAAAGTGTTATTTGATGCAAATTTCTTTTTACGACCTCACATGATGGCGAAAAGAACCCAGAGTAGTGCAATTCTGTAACTCGTTATGAGGTATCGACTATCGTTGCGCAGATATTTTATATGGTAAAAAAGCTGCGCAATTGTCGTTATAGCTCATAACGACGGCATAACGAGTTACAGAATTGCACTACAGAGTCTTAAATATAATCAGTGAATTGTTTGCTGAAACCGAACAGAAAATCTTGTATCTCTCATATTGTAACCATTTAAATGGAATACATCATTTAAATAGTTGCAAAAAGGCAGATTCTGCTTGTCAGTTTTTGCGGTCAATCTGCCATTATATTCTGTTAGCAGATTCTGTTATATTTTTGCTTGCTGGTCTTCTATCGACAAAATTTGTAGCAGACATTTTCAAAATTTATTCTTGATTTGGCTATCTCGATAATAACGTGTAAATTAGGTGGATGAATTAAACAATGGCAGGTTCGAGACGATAAATCATTGGCATTTATACAAATTCGAATCTTACAATCACACTTTAGTACAATCTGTCCGCTTGCTCTCGACGACAATACAAACAGAAAACGTATGCGCGCAAATGTAGCCGGCGCGGGCGTTTCTTTGACCGCCGAGCTGCCAAACGCAAGCAAACGCAGGAAGATAATAATCGAGCAATTTCTCTGAATAAAGACTGCAAATGTGTAAAGACGGTAAAGAGAAGAAAGAAGTAACGCTTCGGACAATCCACTTGCTCGCTCTAGCGCTTCCTTCTCGTCGTCCATGATCCATCGCAACAGGCGTAGATAGAAGCTAACGGAACGATCCCGAGGAGCTCCCAATGCGAAGGTAGGCGAAAGCGAGTCCGCGATCGTCACCTGTTCAAGTCATATTTGAAATAAAATTGTAAAATCGTTAGCATTGTCCCGCGAATGTTGCAATTATCAGCGTCGGAATTCTCCGCGATCCCGACGAAGCGGCCACAGACTCGATTTTCTGCGCGTCACAATTCATTCGAAGAGAATTTTGCGACGGATTACAGATTAAACTTACATGCACCATCGCATACGCGCATTTGCAACGAAATCGCTCGTTCCGTTCGCAAGGATCTGTACCGACATGCGACACGTTCTATCCTTAATCTCTACGATTGGCTTTTACGAGAAGGAATTCACATACAATATTAAAAGTCAAAGTCACTCTCTTCTTCACCTTATCTCATAGCAATTAGCGGTGTCGCTTACATATCTAAGCGGCGGGTAACGATAATGAAAATGAAACCCCTCCTGCGCCTTTCCCCTTTCTACGCAAATCAAACGGAAACAACAATAATGCTGCGTTTTATGATATATAATAATAATAATAACATACACTCTATATAACTACGACAGCCTATGTGAACGATATCAGCTACTCCGCACTATACGCGAGACTTACACGGAAACATCCAGCATTTCCTTCATAGTCTTTAGGACTTAATTTCTCGATTATAATTGATCGCGTCGCCCCAAAAGAATCGCCTAATATCGCCTTCATTACATTACGGGGACAATAAAATTATTTATTTAGGTCGAATAAATATTTCCACCCTTAAATTTGTAGCGACGCGTCAATTAGTTATGACCCCTCCCCCCCCCCGTTCTCCTTGACATACACATTAACAAATCATGTAAAATCCAGAAAGAAACATTAATTATATTACATGAAAATTAACAATTTTTCAAACACGGTGAATTTGCAATAAACGAAAATGACCCGACCAACAGTGAATTAAAAGAAAATGTTTAGCAATATAAAATAATAATAATTTCACTGGGATTTACGAATCGTCAACTTCGAGGTCAAGAAAGAAAATTCTCGTTCCGCTTATTTCTCTTATCGTAATACATAATATGGCTCGCACGGTGCATTCAGGAAACTTAGTTGCTTCGTAAATCGCGAAAGCTTACGATAATAATTTTAAGTCTTAGCTAGACACATAACGGACATCAACGTGTTAATATCAGTGATTCAGTAACGTGTACAATGTGCAAAAATGTACAAACAAGACGGAGACGCGAAATCTTATATGTATAATGAGAACCATGCACGACGCCGCAACGTTCGCGAACGTGCACAAACTAATTAAAGTTAGCATCACTTCTCGTTTAGCTTAATGTTAACTGTCGCTCTAGCGCGTAGTTACGCCGTAGTGGCTTCATCAACTCGATTCGTACCATTATCGTGAAAAATGAAACACAAGGAGATTCGTTGAATATGCTGAATAAGCCGATCTCGAAATATACAAAATGGGAAAGAGAAATTGTGAAATTGCGCAATTTCATTTTATAACAGAATTAAAGATTTAAATACATAAATAGCAAGCGCGAAACTTGAACATACAAGCACATATACGTATACATCAAACTATGAAAATTTAGAAATAATTTCAACAATAGAAAACGAATATCACGAATCCCGCGCTTGAGAGTCGTTCGCGCTCTTCAAGATTCTATATACGAATTACCCAGCTTAAAGTGTTGCTCAACACGCGAGCACAAATTTTACTTTAAACATCCTTACATCTAGAAGCTTAATTTTATTTCGCGTGGTAAATTATCGTATCGCATTTTATTCAACTAATGAGCAACATGGACATTTAGAGTAAACTTTATCGCTATGAGCAGTGTTACGTGATGTGGGCGCTAACATTCGTATAACTGGACGGGCTACGGAGTAAAATGGCATTATCTCAGGCCAAATTAAGCCGCCTTCAAATTCTACGACAATAATCGGACTCTTCTTAAAGTATCAATTCACTCTATTAATAAATAGAATTTGTGATGCCGTTAATCGTTAGTGACAATCATTAATAGAATCTATTAATATCTATTAATCATTAATATCTATCAGTCATCAATATCTATTAATCATTAATATTATTAATATCTATCAATCTATTAATTAATTATAATTTATTTATTATTAATCACTAATCAATGTATCGCCATTAATACGCCAACAATATAATCTTAATAATAATGTATTATTATTAATAAAATCTGCGATAAACATAAATTCATATTAATCATATAACTCATTAGAAAATCTGACAATTTCACGAATGTTAGCGCGCGTTATTATTATATTCGTGAAATAAACGATTAATTCTTAGCTAATTGGACACTATCGTGCTGACGAAGTTACGACAAAGTTACAAGTATCAAATCGCCGTGTAGTATGAACGAGTTGTACCTATGGCAGAGATAAAGCTTGTTTATTAGCAAAGATCTGAAGCATACTTCCATTTATCGACTTTTCGTTGATGTAACAACGAGCAAAGATGAATTCGAAGGTTAATCAATTACAATAAAAACGTGTGCTGGCGCTAAATATTTCAGTGATAATGCTCTATCAACTAAAATGTATTGCGACTAATGTACAGTATTATATGTACAATAAATTAATAAAGAGTGACTAATACTAAAATTTCAATGCATTGCGGTGCACATCAAGCTCCAATCTCTCAGATATCTCTGCTGTCTCTGTAATTTACAAGTATGCAAGATGCTTCCGCGACGATAAGCATTTGATTTTGCTGTGTCAGTATCTATATTGCGTGTATATACTTTTTGACCACTATAGGAAAAGTATTGATTAAGCAGTGACAGGATACCTGAGTTATGAAAATGTATGAGCACCAATTGTATCTCTTCATCTCGCGACGACACAAGTACTCATGGAGAAAAAAATTAAGAAACAAAAGTTTTCTCTTTTGCGTACATGTAATTGAATATGCTAAATAAAAGAAAAATATCTCGTCGAGTAAAGAAGTATAAATATTTTGTTTGCATTCAGTGCAATCAACTTCAGTACAATCAACGAATAAAATGTATTGAATAATTTAGGGTCGATTCAGACACAGCCGTGCCGTACCCGTACCGTATCCGTATCGTTAACATTAGACAAGGATGGAGACAACATTAGACAAGGATGGAAACAATAGGTATCCTTGTCTGATGTTTCTGTTTCGTGCACGGTACGGATACGGCACGGCTGCTGTGTCTGAATCGACCTTTAGATGAAAATCGCGTTTAGTTTCAACCCTCAGGGTACGATCTATAAAAAAGTTACGTTCCGTACGGACATGGGTTAGCCTAACCCGGCGACTTTGATTGACTGTATATCGGGCTGTAATTTATCAATTGAAACAAATTTTTTTTTCTTTGGATCGAAAATTTTCTCAAAAATACAATGGCGTTGGTAGATTTATTACCTTGTTTGTTTAAACAAAGATACATTTGAAAATGTAAACCATTCTCAAAAAATTTTCATAAAAATTCATTTTTTCTTTTAAATTGCATAACTTTATGAAAAAAAAAGATATCGACATTTTTTAAGTCGCGTTTGAAACCTAAAAAGTTGTTCTTTGAAATGGCTGAATTCGTTTTTTGATCCATTCCAAAAAGTATTTTTTTTTTAACTATGAAAATACCCGTTTTTTTTGCGATAGCGATATAACGTTACTTGCTTGATTTATCGTAATAACGCAAAAAAAAATATCTTAAAGTAAAAATAGTTCTTTTGGATGTTGTTGATTAGTATAATATAAATAAATAACAAAAATTGCATGCACGGATACGTTATGCTGGTATGCTACAAAGCATCATTTTGAGGTTAGAATGCACAAAAGTATATTAAAAATAGTAAATTATACATACCAGAATACTCTACTGCAGCAAATACTCGAAAAACACAAATTTTTTTTGTTTGAAAAACACGGATTTTGTAACGTTCCGTACGAACTGGGTGTAGACTACCCGAATTCAATTTTCAAACTCGTATACCGTGAGCACCAAGCGTAGACTGACGCTGCCCCTTGGCGCTTACATAGTAGCTACCTCAAAGATTTTTCCCCCCCTCCGGTACGGACCCCCACCATTCACTTCCTTTAAAATGGCGCTACTTTCAAAATTCGCTCGGGTTACGCTAACCCAGATCGTACCCTGAGGGTTAATTTTTTGTCACAATTATATTACTGCGTTGTAATTTTACAATTGTACGTAACGGAATCATCTTGTATATTATATAAACCATCGCAACAAAATAGTATCATAGATTCTCTTTGCTTTTTTCCACCCTTTCTTCAAAAATAAATACCCTATAAAACTATTTCGCGTACATGGGATATTGTATGCGAGCCATTGAATACTATGTTGATATTTTGTGTGTGTGTGTGTGTGTGTGTGTGTGTGTGTGTGTGTGTGTGTGT
>NW_020220153.1:154223-183166 GCF_003070985.1 Temnothorax curvispinosus | reverse complement strand
GTGTGTGTGTGTGTGTGTGTGTGTGTGTGTGTGTGTGTGTGTGTGTGCGCGCGCGCGCGCATACGTGTGTACGTGCTAATATTATTTAGATATAAATGTAAATGAGATCGTGTAAATACTGTAGCCCGAAGCATAAAATCACTCCAATCGTCTCACTGTTAGAGCAACTTCAATATTTTGTGATTTTCGAGTTAGTAACTTTGAGTTTTTGCGTTTTGACAGTTAAAATAATCTATTTTTCATCTGTGTAAATTCGTTTTAAGGTTTGCAGTATGTTTTGTACCTGAGAAACATTATATTTTACGGAAATAGATTAAAACCTTTTTCTCGGAAATATATATAAGTATCTTGATCGCTTTCAGGTATTCATTTGACGGAAGCCTATAAGTTTGAATATAGAAGTTCCATAAAGCTATATAAATTCAAAATCTGTGATCCTTTCTCCTTTTTCCCTTTTTTCTTCCTTTTCTTTTTGATTAGTCTCTTGTCTCTCATATGGATCGTCAGCATTCTATTCGAGAAAGTTATTTGAATTCTGCAAGGGACAACTTTTTCCTTATTTCACGTTTGATTAATACACAGGTAATTCAAAACCCTCCGTTGTATAGAGGAAACCGATGCCGCCTCAAGAATTTACTTGAAAAAAGCATGAAATTAATTAGTTCTTCTTATCTCTCCCCAACCCTGCATTGCCCTCGTGCATGCCTGAATGGGCGCCGTCGCCGGAGTCAAACTTGTGTTTTTTTGATGTCTTTTTAATCTCTTGGTGAGCTTCCACATTACCCTTGCTGGTGTTTTTCTGCTCGGCGACAAGCGCTTTGTGCAACGTCGACGCCATGACAGATCTCTCGCCGGTTTGACAATGTCTCTGATCCAGATTTTTCTGTATACTTGTGACACTGATCGCTTGCTGCACACTTGCTTGCGGAACACCAACTTGAACGGCCGTATCTTCTTTCTCGTTGTGCAGCAATACTTTGCTGCCGCTGGTAGCTTGACACTCATCGCTCTGGCCTTTTTCTGCGTTCCCGGACTGATTGTTACCGCACGTCGGCTGTTGCTTGTCGCTTTTCTCCGCGCCGATCTCCTTCGACGACGAGTAATCGTCGTTCTTGGTGCCCGTTGGCGAATCCTTCTCCTCGGCTATTCGCGGCAGTTGCGTGCTACCACAGGAATTCGACATGCCTACGTTCCCTAAATTGATAGATATACCATGAGTCAATTTGGAGTAGTCCGCTTTCTGTTCACTTGGCACTTTTTTCTCGCCCTTCGCGCTCTCGTTGGCCTCTTTGAAACTGTCGTTGGATTCGTCCGAACAGGTATCGCTGCTGTTATGGGACGGCTGTGCAATGGTTACACGTGGTGTTACTTTGACCACAGTGTTCGCCAGCGGCGATATCGATGTCTTGTTCTCCGCCGAGCGTGGATGGAGCCGATCGGGGCTGAGCGCTCGTCGGAGCAGTGGCGAGCCCGGCTCCGCAGATTTCGGACGACCGTATCCCTTCTTCTGATTGTTCGGCGTCGATAAACATGCCCCTAGTATCACAAAATCATTAAAACATTACTCAACAATATTACAAAAATTACAAAGAAATCGTTGATTTACATACGTTATAAACTTTTTGTTAATATTTTGACTTATAATATATTTTCAAAACTTTCATATAGCTGACGACTTTATTTTTCATTTAAGGAGAATGCAGACGAAAACAAAACTATTAGATATGTTTTTCTTTTTCATCACTGAGTTAATATATTTGATTCTTCTGTTTTATTCTTTCCCTCATAATTATAGCTACATTTTGACTACTTGATGCTTTTCTCCTAAATAAGTTTTCTTTTTGAATTTTAATAACGCTTGGAAAAAAAATGATTTTGTAACTCTGCTCGTAACTTTTGATAAAATTAAAATTTCTTAAAATTTCACAATTAAATCACAGTCTAAGCTCTTCTAAGGATAAAAAAATTATAAAAATCGGTACAATACTTCTCAAGAAAAAGAAACAAAGGTCAGAAGACATGATGTTAGTAAAGTACTTCAAAGAAAAAATCTTGATGCTATTTGGCTTCCCTTACAATGATTTATTTTATAATTTATAAATTATTTATTTAATCTTTCTCCGTTTGTTTTTAAATCAAGACTACAAGATAGAAAATGCTATTAGGTGACCAAATAAAAACTTAAATATTTAGTTATTTTTGTATTTATCGTTTATTCGCTTATTTATTTTACTTTTACTCTGATCGCCACGATTTTCGGAGAAACGGAAAAGCGTAATTTGCACACGTAATCGCTGCAACAATCAAAATGTTAAATTATATAATTGAATTTTTTTTATACCTGGACTATACGATTGCGTAGTGTTGGAACTACCAGGTTGATGGCCCGTGGGAAACGCCAGAGGGCTTGGGCTTCTCGTCGGACTGGCGGGGATCGGCGACGGACTCGGTGTCCTAGCCAACGGCGACAGCGGTATGTGGCCCACGGACTTTCTGCGATTCGGCGAATGGATGTTCTTCGCGGCCGTATGCAGCTTGTGCTTGAGACCGTGAAGAGTGCTCGGCCGCTGATAATGCGATTGGTTCGAGATGCCCGACAAATTGCCCGCGGACGTATTCGAACCTGGGGACGAGGAGTTCGGACTCGAGCACGAACTCGAGTTCCCGGCAGAATGATAAGAGTCTGTGCTGGCGCGATTCGTCGGCGGGGACGGGCTGCAGACAGATTTTGAACACGCCGTGAAGTACGGTGACGCCTCTTGCGAACGCGTAAACGACTGAAACGATCGGCTAGGCGTGACCATCGAGGGCGAGCAAATTCCTGCGGCCATCTGCAAAATTGTTGACAAAATTCATCAGTGCGAAAGTACGAGTACTCTTTTGTTCATGGAACATCTCGTTTTGTGAAACGAGTCAATCCGACATAATAGGACAACTTTATGTATTGTTATAACAACTGGCAATCGTGGGTGTTGTATAAAGATTCTTGAACGCAATAATTATTTGCAGAGTGTGGAATAGCATTCAAAAGCGTGTAATCGCATAAGAAATACAATGTTGTCAACAGAACGGCGCAGCGAACAGAAACGACATCGATGGAGATCGACGGAAAAGATGAGCGAATGTATAAGAAATCATACCATAAGTGGAGGTTTGCTGTCGCTGGACAAAATGGGTGCTGACAATGGACAACTGATAGTTAACGGCTGCAAAAGAAAATGCACTTAACGTAATCAGTGTGTAATCGCGTATATACTGGTGCTTTAAAGTTTCTTCAGTTCTCTTTTTTTTCTTTTCAATAGCGTGTAAAAGAATAACGTAATTCTTCTGCACGTCTCGCTGTGCAAAATTGACAAATCAACATTAAATGCATCGCACAACGGGACATCGTGATTAGTAATCTAGTATAGAGTACAGTTGAAGTATACAGATGTCACGAAATACATAATTCATAGTCAATGGTACAAGCAAAATTTCCCAGTGTACCTGCTGCATCTCTACGCTCGCCCGTTTGGAACTTATTCTTTTAAAAAGGGACGTCTTCCGCTTCTTGTCTGAGTGATCCCGCTTTTGCTTCCGTTGCTTGTGCAGCGTCCGGCGCGCCAGTTTACTCTGCGCAAGATCACGCCTCCTACCGCCAGTCTTGATGCTGGTATTCTCCAGTGGTGTGCTGCGTAAAGTTACGTGATCACCGCCACTTAGCATCAGCTGCAAGACCTGGGTGTGATACAGGCCCTGCACCGGCTCGCCGTTTATGTGCGTTATCAGGTCGCCGGGTCTTAAACCAGCTTCAAATGCAGGACTGGATTGTTCAACCTCCTATAGAAAGTGATTTATATAAAATTAAATTAGGAATTATTAGGAATTAAATATTGGAATTAAATATTTTAGAGAGAAGAAGCAAAGTTGTTCCTCGACACAGTGAAATAAAACACGCAAAATTTGAAGATAAAACGCAAGGTAACAAGTAAAAATAGAACACAGAATTTAAAATGTTATATACTGTTATATACACAACTAGGGATGGCATTAAGTTCAATGTGCACTTGAAAATCCGAGTTAAATTCAATATTCAAGTTTCATTTTTTAAGATTCGAGCTACGAGTATTGTGCTTGCGAAGTATTTGATTCCAACTAATTAATTTCAAATTTTAGAAAAAGTACCTGCAGGGTTCGAAATATACGTACAAGTAGTTTCTGTTGTAAAGAATCGAGTCTTTTACAAATAATACTCGAGTGGAATTGTTAGTTTAAAGAATGTAATGTATAAAGATTTAACACTTTTTTCCGAGGTACTTATAAAAGGTTCAAACCCATTACATCAAGATTCGAGTCTCCTTGAAAGTATTACTTTTATTTTTCGAAGTAATCATAAAGAATTTGAAATTATGCCAACAGATTCGAATCTATTTGTAAGGTACTTCATCTAATTACTAATTATAACGTATAAGAATTAAATATGACAGATATAGAAATGAATAGTACGGAGTACAAAATAGAGTGTATGCTATAATAATAATAGCACTCGGATAACAGATAAAAATTAATATGGAGTAAAAAATAAAAATAATAAATTTTTAACAAATTCAGAAGTATGTTGAAAAGGAACAATGCGGAACTGACAACATCTTTAAATAAGGAATTCTAAAAGTGAGATATAATGAGAGAATTTCCATCAAATTCAGGTAGAGATAATAATTTTAGAGTTAGTATATAAAAAATGCTGGTAGTTTGAGAAGTATGCTTTGATTAGCATTCTTAGAATAATTAGAATAATTAAGGTAAGTTATTTATACGTGCCATTACTAAATGATGCATAGTGTAGAAATCACTGTCGCCGTAGTAAACTCTGATGGTGTGTACGGTAAAGCCAAAGCCGCATGGTCCTCGACGAATGATAATGGGCGGTTTCAGACTAGTCACAAGAGGACTCAGTTCGCGGCAGGGAGAAGTATCCCTTGAAGACGCGGTCGACGATCCACCAGGCGACTCGATAGGTTGAACATTCAGCGGCGCGTCATCTAAAGATACATATTTCAAATGAGAAATAAACGAATTTTAAACCGCTTCATTGAAGAGCAAAAATGCTATCCGATCCAGACATAGCGCGTAAAACTTGCAACAAGCTTTTGCCTTTACAAGTCTCACTTTCAGCTGGTCAATCGGTTACTAGAGGAGAAGAAGCATGCAAGTGCAAGTGCAGTTCAGCCTCTATGTTAGAGACTATTTTTCTCGATTGTATATTCTTGAGAAATACATACAGGCAAAGTCGCTGGTCGGGATCACTAACGACAATCCACTGGTCGAGGCCGATTTTATGACGGATCGAGATTTCTGCCGGGCGGATGGTAACACAGATATGGCGCTGAAAGACTCGAAGGAGTCAGTGCTGGAATTGTGCTTGCTCTCCTCCACTGCGTCCTTATTTGCCGCTGCGAGGTCCAATCTAAAAAAATACGATTTTATAAATACCGAATACTTCATTATCTAATCATTAAATGTATCATAGATATCAAAAATGCAAATGACTATGTCTTTGTAAATTACTATGTAAATTACATATCAGTGTTATAAAATAAGAATTGTAAAGTAAAATACACAACTTAAAGTGTTAAATCAATATATATACAAGTTAGAAATATATACAAGAGTTAGAGTATAAGAAATATACAAGAGTTAAAAAAATTAAACGTAAAAAAAATAATTATATTAATGTGAGATTGTGGAAGATCTGATCTTACAAAAAAATTACAGTTTTATAATTGAGCTTAATTATTTAATTATGAAATGAATTTTATATATACCTATTAAATGCAAACGGCTGTCGATTACTATATAAATTACACATCAATGTTATAAAATAAAAACTATAAAGTAAAGTGTATAAATTAATATAGAAATTAGAAGCGTATAAGTGTGAGAGTTAAGAAATTAAACTAGAAAAAAAAAGAGAAATATAATTATATTACTGTGAGGATGTGTGTGGAAGACCTGATCTGAGAGTAAAAATATTAGATTTTATAATTATTAGATACGATTATCTAATTGCTAAAATGAATTAGAGATTTATTAAATGTACACATTGTAGCTACGTTAATTATTAGACAAGATACACGTTAATATTGTAAAATAAAAACTATAATAGTATTCTCTAATTAATTATACATTATTTGTATATAAACTCAAATTATACAAAAATTGGAAATGTATATGAGAGTTAAGAGTAAAAACTAAGTTAAAAAGAGAAAAGAGAGAGACAATTGTGTTGTTGCGAGGATGTGAATGAATGACTCACATGTGTTCATCATCAACGGATATACTGAACCTGGGCAGCTTGTCACGGGAATGCGTGTGCCGCTTTCTCTGGATCTGAGGACTAATGTCATCGGACTCGGTTTGCGAGGAATCGGGTGTACTCAGATTAATCGACGTTCTTTCCGCCTGGGTACTCTTAACGGCTGACAGTTGCGGCTCGTTGCCCGATGAGATCGTAGCGCCGGGAATCACGAAGGATGACGACGTAGCGTTGAGCTTGTCGATTCTGTTTTGATTCTCGGCACAGGAACTATTATTTATTAACGAGGAGGGCGGTCGATGTTTCTCAAATAATTGTGCGGATTGTAAATCGGTCAGTTTGGATAGCGGCGCGATCGACGACGCAGTCGATCCGAGAGACAATTGCGCGAACGTGCCTTCAAGTTCAGTGCGGAACAGTTGTTTCTTGGAAGCGTCCGATTCTACGTCCGAGTTGAACTGAGGTGGGCGCGTTTGTGAAATCTTGCGCGACTGAGGCGAGTAAGAGGAGAACGATCCGAATAAGGGGGAATCATCGGTGTCGTCTGTATCATCGCCTAAATCATGATTATATCTATCCATACGAGCTGAAATATTACAAGGATAATATATTTCAATAATGGCAGATAAAATAGAAAATTATAGCACTACTATAACCATTTAGCATAGACTCTAAGTATAAATATTCACAGATTAATAAAATATATAACAGTATCGCAATATCTCTGATACTTACTATCAAAGTAACTTGTATCCTCATCGTTAACTAATTGTGGCACAAACTCGGCTTTCTGTCTAAGTAAGCTGTTCCAGTTTACTCCATAAAAATATGGATGCTCCTTGACCTCGTGTGACCCACCAGTTCCCAGTCGATCCCTAGGGCTCTGATGTAAAAGAACTGTTATAATATCCTTCGCCTCAGGTTGAACAGGCCAATCATCCTCGTCTGGCCATTCGATATCATCTAGAAAATAAAATTCATTATTTATCATGCAATATACTGTTTGCGAGAGAATATTTCGACTTGTATCAAGCCGAAAGATTAGATTAGAAACGAAAAAAGAAAAATCACCGTTCACTGTGTGAGCAAATAATTCCTCAGGTGTCTCGCCAAAGAATGGAACACAGCCAATTAGAAATTCGTACAATATAATACCCATAGACCACCAGTCGACCGGTTTACCGTACCCCTGGCGCAATATAACTTCTGGAGCAATGTACTCCGGTGTGCCGAACACTTGCTTGTCTGAGAATTGCCGTGTGTCTCGATCGATATAACCCTCGTAAAGATTTGTTGCCACTTGAAATTAAACGCGGACAATTATTTATTTTTTACTTCGCCCTTTTAGTTATATTACAATTAAAGCTTTCATACTTACAGGACATTATACCCATTTTACTGAGGCCGAAGTCAGTAAGCTTGATGTGTCCCAAGGCAGTGATAAGTAAACTATAAAAAAAAAATAATTATCGATATTTTACTTGTGTATTTAATGTTTACTTGTGTAATACATATTCTTCTTTTCTGTTTCATATGATCTTACTTATCGGGCTTCAAATCTCGATGTACAATGCCGTAACTGTGTAAATATTCGACAGCTAAGACAGTCTCTGCGAAATAAAATCTTGCCATGTCTGGTGGCAGTGGACCTATATTCTTTAAAAGATTCGCACAATCTCCTCCCTCTACGTATTCCATTACCAAGCACAAATGTTTCTGAAAAGGATAAGCAATTGTTAATGATTAATGATATACATCATATTATAAAATCCGCAATAAAAATGAAGCGTGACACGCATACCTTGGTTTCGAAACTACAGTACATAGAGACTACAAATGGATTATCCGTGAAGCTCATTATATCTCTTTCAGCAAACACTTGTTCCACTTGATTTCGTAGCATTAAATTATTCTTGTTGATTTTCTTCAAGGCGAATCTCTGCCGGGTGGTCTTCTCCTTGACCAAATACACAGCGCCATATGCGCCATTGCTAATAAGTTTCAATACCTCGTAATCACTTTCGCACGGAATACGCTGAGATTTGTCATCGTCTTTATTTGGACTCGATGTCACTTGCAGATTACTATCGCTAGAACTCGCTGAATCCTCCAATTTATTCAAGTCTTCCTGCAACTCTACAGCAAGTTCTGCGTATGAGAAAATTAAATAATAAATTTGTTTAGGAATATATTGCGTCAATTTAGAAAATTAAAAATATATACCGGATATAGGATCTCTATTTAAGGACAGTTTTGTAATGATATATTGAGGAATATCGGCTTTTATTCCCGCATTTACTTTAGCTTGGCCTTCTGCTTGTTCGAGTAAATGATAAAATTCCTCAGGATCGAATTCCAAGCACTCTAATAGACGAGCTGGACGCGATATAACTAATAGTAGCTTCTTTATAAGTCCTGTTAATCTCGTTGCTGCCTCTAAAGACTTATCTTTTGTCTGCAAAAGAATTGTAATAATCATTATATGTCTCGACAAAAAGTCACAGTTCATATATATATATATATATATATATACGTACCTCCATTAATAGATGTTCCAGATTCTCGCTCATCTCGTAAAAGTATCTCGTTGTAATTAATTTTTCCTGAGATTTTTGCAAGCAGTCTCTGGCCATTTCGATTACTTGATGATGTACAAAGCGTAAAATTGGTAATGAATCTTGCGTCATGTTAGCCACTACCTCATATTCATCTATCTCTTTGTTTTCATTAATAAAATTGGTCAGTCGTTCTTCCATCTGTTGCGTTGCCTGAAAATGTAATTATCACGGTTGACATAATCGGCTATTTTAATAAACATTCTTTGACAATAAACGCAAAATTAATCGATAATACCTTTGGAAATCTTTCTTTATATAAAGTGTTCATCATAACAATTTCGCTGTCAAGAACAGGTGATCGACTTGGACTGCTGCAATTGCAAAAATTATAAATCAATATATTTGTCAGTATAATAATCGTGATTTAACATCGATCAATTAAAAACTGTTGAGTAGCAGCCGGTAAAGAAATTTTAATAGATCGCATACGCAATCGTTTATACGCAATACCTCAAACTTCGGGAACGTGGACGATGTAACGGCGATCGACGGCCTTCTTCTTCAAGGCTGAGAGACGCGCTACCCGGAATACTAGATATGCTAGAACCTGGGAAACCTGGATGGGAGGAGCATGGTGTCCCGGGCTTGGAGAAATGGCAAGATAACATGCGTAGCTCGTCCTTGGTGGGAACATTTGGCAGTTGATGCAAACGTTCTTGGCTCGAATATTGTGACTAGCGGAATACAAATGACAAATTATAAATCGTGGTTAGCGCGGACAGAAGGTATTCAACGCATATTAATCGATCTACCGAAACATTACTGGAACCAGGTGTTGTTCCGTAGCCACTGGACGGTAAGCTAGCAACTGACCATCTTCTGCCATCGCCAGTTCCTGTAGCACCTCCGCCAATTCTTGAATGTCATAATATAATATGCGTTTAAAAATCCCTCTCTCTTTTCAAGAACCTTATTTAAATTAATCAATCATAAAAAGACATTAAAGCATTTCTTGAAGTTTTGATGCTCGTATCACGTTAAAACTTACAAGCATTTCTTTATCATGCTTTGGCTTCTTTTCACAAACTTTGCACAGTGCAGTTTTTGTCTCACCATTTTTCTTTTCTATTTACATAACACGCGGAAGATATAGCGCTTTTTCAACGACGTCATCTTACCTCCTTGAGCAATCAGATCGGACTAATTTAAATGTCCTAGGAACAAACGGTATAAATGTAAAGTAGGTACCTTTTAATTGGAGCAAAAGCAAAGTGTGGACTGGATGACATCCTAGGGCTCTCTAGAGGACTGCCTACTATCGGGACGAATGCTATATTCGGGAAACAAGCAGTAGAAAAAATTAATCTACTACATCATTGAATAATTAAGTAAATCAGTAAACGATAAAAAAATCTCTCCGCTAATTATAAATGAAATTTATGCTACGATCGAATTCTTTTAAGATCTAATTTATCGAGGATACTAGGTGACAGGATACAGAAATATTTCAATATGTTCTAAGTCTAACAAAATTAAATGCATTGTGTGTACGTTTAATTATTGTTATAAAGGCATCCCTGTATTTTCAGAAGTACTTGATGAAAAGATGTAACATTCCTAAAGATAAAGATGATTAGAAAGATATAAAAATTACATACCTGACAAAGGTGAATGGCAACGTGGTAAGGTAGGTGACGTGGTTGAGATGAGAGACTTGCGATGGGCCGTTTTAGCAGCGCGACGAGAAATGTTGAAATCACGCTGAAAAAAAATGAATGTTATTGCCAAATATACGCACAAATAAATTAATATTATCATGCTTGTCGATTGAAACATACTAACCACATGAACTGACAGAGAAGGCGCCGACTTTCCTATCGCAGAATTTCTCATGCGAACTAGATTTGATAACTCTCCGCTAACTAAAATCATATAATTTTGATGTAACATGTATCGCATAACTCAACAAGATAGATTATTTCATACGAATAGCAAGAAACAACAAGGTTCAGATAATGCAAATTAATATGAAAGAAAATCTTATTAACCAGGCCGAACTGGAGCTTCTTTGCTTTCCAATTTTGGTGGTACCGGACTTTTGTGCACTTCTGCTTCCACGTTATTGGCAGTTTCTTCAGCTTCGTTTTGATCGAACACAAGCACCCTAGCAGAGTTACCGTGAGACCGCAATCGCGGCCTGCTTGATCTGTTTCTTGTCTGATCCATGGTATCGCTCGTCGGGCTTTTACTCGGTAATAGTAAGGTAACTGAAAATAAATAGACATTGTAGCCACAACAGTTACAATAATATAAGACATTTCTGATAGATATTTCAAATAGATCAGTTTGTTTTTATTATATATTTCCTGTGACTTATGTCTCTTCCTCTACAAACCTGTATACACGTTTACTTTGAAATGCAAAAAGTACAGGAACGTACAACTAGTAGAAAGAGATCTAACAATGACATTTATATCACCGGCAACAATCTTCCGACAAAAGGAAACTTTACGAGGCACAAAAGACACAAGTAGGTGACTGGATATGTAATTGTATTTGCACAACTCACCTTTCGAAATGCTTAGTGTGAAAAGGGGAAGTCAAACGGATACAAAACATCCACGTGTAACCGCGGGCAACTTTCGATCCTCTGTACCTCTCTCTCTCTCTCTCTCTCTCTCTCTCTCTCTCTCTCTCTCTCTCTCTCTCTCTTTCTCTCTGTTTTTCTCTCCTGTAGGGTGAAAGACCAAGTTACTGACAGTGTCCATATTACTGTCAATCAAAATTAAAATACTTTTTAAAATATGAAAACTATATCTTATATTAATTTATTAATTTTTAATAGAATTTTTAACAAATCTAATAATTATTATAACAATAAATTGAAACTAAAAGCCAATCCACTAATTAAAAAAAAACTTGAAGTCCGAGAAACTCATTTTTTTGCTGAGTTACGTCCATTTTTATTAGTAGAGTAGATGTAAGTAGCTGCAAAGATTATAGGCAAAATTTGAACAGTAAGTCTCACGGTAAGACATTTTTCTGATAAAATAATGTTGAAATTAAAGAACAAAAAATATATATGGAATAAATTATTAATTTTTATAATATAATTATTCATGCCAGTGATATGTTCACTTTTTCGAGTTTCTCCTAATACTGTCAACAGTATTATGGACATCAATCACAAAATGAACATAATACTGGCATCTTGTAGTCTATTAAGCTCAACATAAAACTATCTGGGTGAAACAATTATTTCCTCCGTTGTGCCAACCTTTGATTGGCAGCAGTTGGGAATAAAAAATTTGGATAGAAAAACTGCCAGTAATGTGTTTATCTGGTTGCCAGAATTAGCCCTTAAAGTGTATACGTTTTTTCGATACCTTCTAAGTGTATACATGGGTCTGTCACATTCAACGCTATTTTTCCCTACCTTAAAATATTTCAAAAAATGTGAAAAAATTCATGAAACATCTGTCTACATTGTAGTTGACGATTTTATAGTCATTTTGATAAACATCATTTATTTAATATCTTCTAATAGACTTGCAAGTTTTACAGTTACGAGCAGATATCACTTTGGCTCGGACGCCGTAGACCCACGTATACACTTCACGTTAAGGGTTAGGAACAATGAGATTTAGGTTACCAGTATTAGGTACAATTGAACTTGATCATTATTATATTAATTAAAAATTAAAAATCAATTTTATTTAAACTTTCTCATTTTATTTTTAAAGTTTACAATTAGAGTAATCAGAAGAAAATATTTTTAAAAGATAAAGTATCAGCGCTTGTATTATATATATATATATATATATATATATATATATATATATATATATATGTATAAAATCAAATGTTACTGAATGAACAATGTTACTGAATATGTCAGTAATTCGGTCTTTCACCCTACCTTTAACGCCCTCGGGAATCCCTGAGAGCTACGATCATTACGGAGCCCCGTCCTGGGATCGACGTTCTCCAAGGAACCTTGCAAGGACACATTGCAAGCGAAACGGTCGAAGGAAACCACCACACGAAGAAGACGAGCAACGACGAGAGCGGGCCAGCCAAACACCTGAGGAGGACCGCGCGCGCGGAGGAGGTATGCGAAGGTGACAGGGGTGGCAGAAAGTACGGGAGGAGGGAAGCACGCAGTGCACGCACGCACAACACTGCACAACACTAGATACACGCGACGGCGACGGTGACGGCGACGGCGGCGACGAGCGATGGGACGCGATTACCGGCCGCCAGAGCCATCTTCTCCAGCGGCAGCAGCGGCGGTGGCGACGGCAACGGCGCCAGCGAGCCTCCCGGGGATGCGAGAGAGCGATCTTCCCACGTGCTCCCGGGGACTACAGTCCCACTTCCGCCTCCGCCTGTCGTCGGTGCGAGGGAGGCTCAATCACGGAACACGGAACGCGACCTACCGGAGAGAGGTGACTGTGGGCCAGGGTGGGCTGTGCTGTGCTGTGCTGTGCTGTGGGCTCCTGTGACTCATGACGGACGCGCGCGCCGCGCACACACCATCGCATCGCACGACGCACACACCATGCGCGGAATAGACCATGGAATAGACGTTTGCACAACATGCGCGCCGTCACCGTCACGCGCTCGCGCCCCCGGCGAGCCTGCTTTTGAGCTGTGTGTGTGTGTGTGTGTGTGTGTGTGCGCGCACTGGGCGCGCGCGTATATGTGAGTGTTGTGTGTGTGTGAATAGCGAGACCTCTCGCCATTTTGCACCTTGCGAAGCCGGAGTATCCCAAATCCATTTCTCTCGATCTTACAAATGATATTCGTAGCCTGATTTCATATTCGAGATTGTCTCAATAATGTCTTCATGTCTTCAAATATACCGTATATATAGGTTCGCAGTTGAAATGCAAAGCGATTGCGGATCTTAATAAGTCTCAACTTAAAAGTACTTAAAAGGCGATCTCACAAGTATAGAATATCGGTCTGTAAATACCGCTCTGTATTGTATTTTCTGTACGCGAAATGAAATTTACATAGGCATACTCGCACATTGAAAAAAAAAAGTAAGGAGTAAAATTTCAAAAAAGAACAAAATAAAGCAGGGAAAGTATCGATCTAGCATTTTGGAGAAAATTACATCTTCCAATTTTTTATACTTTTACTTTTTACGATTATTTTTATTAAAAAGTATATTAAAATTCTTCTCTTTTTTATAAAGATGTATGGACGAAAAACTAAACTAAAACTGTGTTTGGGTTTTTTCATCGCATTCTACGGTTAAAGCTGTGTATATGTATAATATGGACGCTCAGGAAGTAGAGTACGTGACGTCAAATGACATATATTAATAACGTTTTAATGATATCTCTAACGTCAATAATACGTCATTAAAGCGTCATCCTGCTATTGGAGCATTCTACATCAAATCGGGTAGCAAAATATAAATAACTGTGCAGGTATAATATATTTATTTTTATTCTTTCTGAATTTTTTATTTGTTATACGTATAATATTATAAGATATGTATTTGTGTCAAGTTTTAATTTTATAATTAAAGTGTTTTTTGAAATATGAAATTTTTAAACTTATGAAAGAGAAACATCGCCAAAGAAATGTTTGAACAATGAGATACAATAAAATACAAACCATGAAACTTCTTAAATAGTATTTAAGATAGTTTGTATAAGATAAAATAATGATGTGTGTAAGAAAATTATAGAAATTATATTCTTATTGTTTTATAATGTAGTACCTTTTTTGAATTTCATGTTTTCCTTTTTTATTATTATAATGATCAATTTTTGCGGCTTTTATTTATTATATAGAGATAAAATTTGTGCCAAAAATATGAAATACTTGTAAAAAGTATTAATAAGCTGAAAATCTATATTCAATGCAACAAGAAATTAATTACGTTGAATATTATTATTAATACTAATAACAGAGATAGAAAAATACAAATTTTAATTGTACTCCCATTAAGTTATATTTATATATATACATTCGTGGGTAAGTAGAGCCAGTTAAACTGAGTAGGAGAAAAGTTTTCTACCTTTTTGCAATTTCATAATAATTAATAAGAATTAATTAATTAATAAAGACGTGCGAATGAGAGCGCATCCGTGCAATTCAGCGGCAAATGATGCCATTTTTGGCATCAGAAATGGTGGCAAAGTGAGCACGCTACTGAATATATAGAAGTCTATGATTGGCGTATATTCTTAAAACCAACGAATCAGATTCGACCGTCGTTCGAATTCGATGTCTTGCTTACTTCACTAAATAAATTAATAATAATTAAGAAAGCATGGCAATGTACTAATACATAGTAATTAAAAATAATGCGAAAATTTTCTTTATCATTTTGACGATTCGTTTTCTCGTGACAATAAAAAAGAAGACTCGAAGAGAGCTAGTGTCCCGTGTCTCGAACATGATTCCACGATGAATTTCTCGTGCTTGATCAGCACATACGAGGTGCGTGCAATTAGGAATTATTGCGATCTAATCAACCAACACAATAATCAGGAGCACTTGGACAATTTCCCGCAAAGCTGATCGTACATATCCGATCGTACATACATATGCGTAGTCACGATGTTCCAATGAAATCCCGAATGACACTGTTTTGTGTTTAGGTTAACCCGAATCGAAGGCCGACCTCTGCAAGATTGTCTATTCACCATTCATTAGATTCTCGCATGTCGCACATCGTGATAATCGGGTCGCGTATAACATGACGATTCTCTGGAAATTGTTGACTAATCCTGGTATCTTACGAAAACCGGGATGCTGCGGGGTCGACATGTCGCAGAAGTACCTGTTTGGCTTGCACCTGACGAGGCAGGCTATCAGATTCTCGAGGAAGGGCCGCGTGTTCATCGGGCTGAGACACTATACGACCAACGCTATCCGGTCCGACGCATCTATGCCCGTAGTACATGCGGTTAAGGCGAAGAGACACTCGGAATTGAAGACTTTACTTTTGCTGGCCGCCCCTGAGAAGTGGACTCTATTGAAGGCCGTCGCCTTGTTGCTCGTGTCGTCCAGCGTAACAATGGCAGTCCCGTTCTGCTTTGGCAAAGTGATAGACGTTGTCAATACCGTGGAAAAAACAAACATGAAAGAAAACCTTAATCGGCTAACGCTTGCTCTCTTTGTGGTATTTCTCATAGGCGGTGTGAGCAACTTTGGCAGAGTTTATCTAATGTCGACGGCGGGGCACAGAATTACGCAGTCTCTTAGGAAACAGGCGTACGCCGCTATCCTTCAACAGGAAACAGCAATGTTTGACAGAGAAAGTACGGGAGAACTAGTTGGGAGGTTGAGCGGTATGTTTCATGCTTTTAATCAGATATAACGTATCATTAAGGCATCAAAGTCTATCATTTTGATTTCAGTATTCTTTTTTTTCCCAGGAGATACACAACTTATTAGCTCCGCTGTCACGTCCAATGTATCAGATGGTTTGCGATCCGCTATTATGGCCATTACAGGAGTGTCCATGATGTTTTATGTATCGCCGTCGCTAGCTTTACTCGGCTTAGCTATAGTACCGCCTGTCGCGATCGTTGCTGTCTTTTGGGGACGTATCTTGAAAAGAATCTCCAAGGATCTGCAAAGTAGTTTTGCAGTGGTCAATACGACGGCGGAGGAAAGAATTAGCAATATAAGAACTGTTAAGGCGTTCGGGCAAGAAAAACGCGAGATCGACAGATACAGCGCTAAACTACAAGACGTTCTCAAACTGTGTTACAAAGAGAGTCTATATAGAGGAATGTTCTTCGGTATGACCGGTCTTTCCGGGAACGCTATTGCTCTTTCAGTCCTTTATAATGGAGTATTCATGGTATCGAACTCCGACATAACAATTGGAAGCTTAAGCGCCTTTCTGTTGTACGCCGGTTACGTGGGCATATCTCTGAACGGATTGTCCAGGACGTATAGTGAGTTAAATAAGGCTCTAGGCGCAAATGTTCGTCTGTTCGAGTTAATCGATCGACAGCCGCTTATTCCCATTGAGGGCGGGCAAATTTTAGGGAAAGAATTATCGGGCAACGTGACGTTCCGAGATGTTTCCTTCGCGTATCCAACGCGAGAGAAGATGCCTGTGTTGAAAGGTTTTAATTTAAACATAGAGAAATGTTCTGTGACGGCAATCGTTGGTTCCTCAGGTTCCGGTAAATCTACCGTGGCGTCACTTTTATTGAGATTGTACGATCCTACCGAAGGGTCAATACTCTTGGACAACCACGATCTCCGTCTACTCGATCCCATGTGGGTAAAGTCCCAAATTAGTATTGTATCCCAAGAGCCAATTCTCTTTAGCGGCTCGATAAGGGACAACATATTATACGGAATGGAATCTGCGACGGACGTCGATGTGGAAGAGGCCGCGAGACAAGCGCATGTGTTGCAGTTTGCAGAAAAAATGACTGACGGATTAGATACAATGGTCGGAGAAAGGGGATTTGCCCTTAGTGGCGGACAACGTCAAAGAGTCGCCATTGCCAGGGCACTAATAAAGGTAAATCGTTGCTTAAATCGTGGTTATTAAAGTAACAACTCTTCTCAGGGTACGAAGTAATATATGTTCTTTCGTTTTTTTTTCTCTAGAAACCAAAAATCTTAATACTGGACGAAGCGACTAGTGCCTTAGACGCAGAAAGCGAATCTTTCGTTCAAGAAGCTTTAGAACGTGCTATCCGCGGAAGGACGGTGATAACGATTGCCCACAGGCTTAGTACAATAAAGAACGCCGATAAAATCGTAGTGCTCGATGGAGGTCAAGTAGCGGAAACCGGCACTTACATCGAGTTAATGAACTTGGAGCATGGCCTTTTCAAAAAATTAGTGAAACATCAAACGTTCGCATAGGTATACGGAAATCGCTGAATAGTAATCATTCACTGATACGTCATGACGGTCTTCTTATGATTTATCAATGTATTATATGTATATACTACATATATGTATTTATCATCTTTTGAATATCTGAAATTAAAAAGTTCTGTACAATATTAGCGTATTTTTCGGAGGGAATGTATAGACATCTGATTGGAATAAAAAAAATATAAGTCTAATATTATATCTAGTGCTATATGTTTATTGCTGAATGTTGTAGAAAGATACGTAACATATTCGCGAAAATAGTTGCAGACGGCGAGGTATAATTATTACAATTGCGGCGGCAATACAACACCCTCTGATCGCACATTCTTGTGTTACTATCTTCTTTAAAATATTAAAATTATTTTTAATAAGGTCAGGTACATACACACTACGAATAAAAGATAGAAAAAATTGACGATTTCATTTTTATATTTTTTTATAAAATAATGTACAGCTATTTTTTTTTTAGATATCCACATTCGTATATTATGTGTTATTAATCTATATCAATTCTTAAATTAATATCCCATTCCTACAATATTCTAATAACGTTTCAGTAGAACCGCATCGAATCTGCTTGTGAACATTTTGTGCAAATACATATGTAACTGTAAGCGATTCGATATAATGTTAACGGATTCTAATTTGTGAATCGATTTTAATAAGGTCAGTTTTATCAGTTTACAATGGGCCACTTTAAGGTTTTCGCTCAGATTTACGGTGTATAATCATATAGCTCGACTTTAAACACGCATTCCTTATTTGTCGGAACATAGGAAACGGAAGGAACCAGAATGCTAATATCTGATCACACAGAGCTGGTCATAAGCTCACAGAACATAGCTCGCTTCATCTATTAGAGAGTCTTTTTCTCTTTTATATGTAGCAAACACTTGTACTAAAAAAAAATACTTGTCTACTAATTATAGCAGAAATCATGAAATGAACTTTGAAGATACTGATTACGACAACGATTATATACGATACATTCGAAATAATTGATCTCGAATTAGTTCTTAGCAGTTTTAGTAGACAGCTCGAAACAACATTGTTCTGGTGTCTCCGAATACTGCTATACACTATAAAAAGTTTTGCAAGGAACGAATCTGTGATTAATTTTAAACATATTCTCGGAATTAACTGGTTCCTTTGGCATTACATATTTCCAGATTTGATCAGAACTTAGTATAAGGCTGTGATTACGAACGAAGCTTGCTTTCATTCATCTCAATTGTAAAATGTAGCGCGAATCTGCACCGTACTCATACATCATTATTTAAAAATTTATTTCATTAGGTATATACTTGTCCAATATGCAATGTACACAATAGTTATAGGCACAACCTTATTCTAAGCAGATATCTGTGGTATTTGTATAAATCCGTATTGAAATGTTTACCAAATCTGATTTCTATACAAGCGGTTTCACAGTATTACAATCTTTTTAGGAGTAGGCAGTGTTCTTTTCCCTCCCAGAGTTATAGAAAATTCATTTCGATAGATCTCTTTATATAAGTAAATATCAGAGCTTATTCAGTCTAACGATAAATCCAAAATAAATAAAGCAGCAATTAATATTTAAGTTAGGATGTCAAGAATTTCATTGAGCATTATCTAACGTTTGCTCACAATTTCACTCTCCTGATTCGTAATTACCGATTATAGAAATTTTATGTGTATATGTATATATATACCGCGTCACAAGCATGTCGCAAGCATCTTGTTTATGCGTATGGGCTCATGCACAATGAGAGGAATAAGGAACAAGGAATTAAACATAGAGAAAATTCATGGTCGTATCTTTTTTCAAGACCTTGTCTTCAAGTCTATGAATTCTCCGTTTAATTCCTTGTTCCTTATTCCTCTCATTGTGCATGAGCCCTAAAGATATTCACGTGTTGGTTCGTATTCCGACATCTATCTTAAGAATAGATATCAAACGTTAAACAAAGGGAAGGAGAGACATGCGACCAATTAGATAAGTCAAGATTAACTTTTCGACAACTCCTCCATTGTTTCCTGCTCCATAGGTTCATCCTGTTGAAACGTCGGTAATGGTTCCTCGTCGTCGACTTCCATTAATTCCATCGGTTCCCTTCTACAGGCTTCTATACTCTCTATTACAGAAGATTGGTTCCCTTTTATCGTGATGCACGCCGTCGCTTTATTGCCTTGTAAATTTGCTAAACTGTCGTCTTGAACACTTGTTAATTTATCGTCCTTTGGAGATCGACAACTGACATCATCAGGGCTCTCTGTCGTTTCGACAGCGGATGAGATAGGATCGAGTTTTTCAATTACAGATGATGCTTCTTTAGGTTTTTCTATGACGCTCACTGGATCTGACGCTATTATAGGCTCGACAAGAGCCATCTTGTCGGTGTCGGAAATTTCCATAATGTTCAAGTTATCGTCGTTGAATTCGGGCTCCTGCACTTCTTGTCCGTTAGTGTTGCTGTTGGACGATGCTACTGTAGGAAAGGCTTCTAGAACTTTACCCACCGCTTCCGCGGTCTCCGCTTTTTGGCTCGTAGTAGGTTGATCGCGTGCGAAACACTCTGTGGAAGAAATTGTCGCGGATGCCTCTTTAGAGGGTATCTCGGATTTCTCCGTTTTGTATAACGCTTCGCTGCTGGATACAATGACCGCGCTCACGCATTCGTCAGGTGTAACCGCGCTATTTTTCTCCATGGGCTGCGATTCGACGAACGCCGTCGCGTTTGCGTCGTGGCCGCTGGAACGCAAGCTTTCCTCATCCATGTCCTCGAGGATCAACGCTCCTCCCTCTTCCTCGTCGTCCGGTTTGTCGGGAGCTCTTTTCTCGACGACACTTTCGGCGTTATCCGCCAAAGCGTCGGATCTCATCTCGACGTCCGTCTGTAATAAATTTTCCGTTAATCTACTTTCACCGTGAGGCATCTCGTTAAGATCCACACGCTCGGGACTCGATTTGGTCAAGGTCGCCACTTCGTTCTTCACAGGACGCCCAATTTCCTCCTCCGCGCTGCGGTCCAACGTCGACGGCTCCGTCGTCTTCTCGTCAGGCTTGTCCGTACACTTGTCGTCACTGGAATCGAAGCGTTTCGCTTGGAAAGCGGCTTGCAGCTTCCGCGTGGTATCCGTCGTCAACGGTATCACCGTCGCCACCACGGTAACCGTCGTCGTCGCCGCCGCCGCCGCTGCCACTGTCGGTGTCGGTGTCGATGTCGTCGATGTTGCCGTCGTTGTCGTCGTTGTAGTCGTTGTCGCCGTAGCGGCCGTCGTCGCCGTCGTCGTAGTCGTCGCCGTGGACGTCGCGGTACTCGCTGCCGCCGTCGCCTCAATCTCCTCGCTCTCCATGTCTAAATTGGGTTGAGAACTGGTGTCCTCGTTCATGATTGCCACCGCGATGTCGGCGCCTGGGATCGCCGGGTCGTCGGAGATCGTCCCGACAGCTGGTAGACTCTGCACAACTGGAACGGCGGTTGCCACGGCCTCCGGCACCGGTCCGTGTGGCTGCAAATTTAAATTCGATATGGTAGAAAAGTCCGAGACGGCGGTGATGTAATTGGACGCCGAGATATCCGTTCTGGAGGCGGCCTGCTCGAACTTGTCTCGCACGGCCTCGTCCGCGAACAGATTCTTGGCCAGCACGGAGTCGCCGGGCGGTATGACACCGCTGTGCAAGAGCGGCGGCTCATTGTCGACGGTGTGCACGCTGATCATCACGGTGGAGCTGCAGTCCTTCTCCCAGTACTCCATCTCGACGTCCTGCGTGGTCGGCTGCGCCGGTTGCGCCGCCGGCTGCGTCGTCTGCGAGGAAGGTTGCATTGGCGACTGCTGTTGCTGTTGCTGCTGCGACGGTGGCAGCGGTTGCTGCTGCTGCTGCGTAACGGAGGCAGCGTCTTCCTCGACGGATCCGTTGACCATACCGTCGCCGGTCTCGCCACGTCTGGTTATCGGGCCGGGCTCGCGCGTCGACACCACCAGGATGTTCTTCTCGATGGCGCGCATGAACTTGTCCACGCGATTGTACTCCTTGCGCGGCGCCGTAAGCAGCTCGCATATCCGCTGGACGGTGAACGGCGCGTTCGCGAACGACTCGAGCCTCTCGAGCAGGTTACTCTTCATGGTGTCGTAATTGAAGTGGTCGACGTTGGGACAGGGCGTGATCTCCAGTGTGGTGCAGCTCTCGTAGAAATCGGTCATCACGCGGGTGAGCTTCTCCCGCACGAGGGTCTTGATCAGCGGCCACTGGTAAACGGGATCCCCGGTCTTTGCGACCCAGCACAGATAATCCTCGAGCTCCTGCGGGATCACCGACGGCCGCATTTTCTGGAACTCGTCGAGCGCCTGCAACACCTCCTCCAGATTTTCCATTCTCCGCCGCCGCCGACAACCACCACCGACGAGTCTTCTGCGTTTTCTCCCAATTATCCCGATTGTTTTGTCAACGTGACGTGCCGCGTAAAATCCACGAAATCTCAAGGGGGGGAACGTTCCACGCGAGGGGAAACAACCAAAAACGTAAACTAGCAAACACACCGGCCACAAAACAGCAACAATGAGAACGGCGGCAGGAGGGAGCACGGCAGGCCTGCCAATTGGCGCGCGTTGCAAATCCTTCAAACGGCAGCCGCGAATTGTTCGGATTTAGAGTCCCTAGAAGTAAAGCCCTGTCGATAGATTCGACCAATTTTTATTGGTTGATACGCAATGGCGGCACCAATCAGTGATGACAGTAGGCGCGTTCAGCAGACCAAGCCGCTCAGTAGCAGTTGAACATGATTGGCTCTTACTTTTAGAACCAACCAATCAACGTAGAGTGTTGATAAGACGAACTCAACAGTTGTGTTTGCTGAACGCGGCCAGTAATAAAAATGAAAAGCAGCAATCAGTATAAAGTCAATAAAGTGCTATAAAGTGTGTATATACTGTTATAAGGTGTTCAACGTTATTAATTAAAGAAAGTAATAAATTGAAAGATTTTATAGTATATTAGTAGACTTACATAAATTATGAAACTGTCAGATATTGTATAATTCTTTAAAAGAATCAAACACATACTTTATTAATTCTCTAACCTCAATAATCTTAACGACATTTATAAAATTAAATATTTTATATTTTTGAATATATAATTTATTTACAGGTCACACACAAGATGCCTTCTTGTTGCGTATTGAAGTGCAGTAATTCTTCAAAAAAAAAATATTCTATGCATTGCATTCCAACAGATGTAAAGAGAAGAAATATATGGGTGAATAACATTGGTAGGTCCTTGGATCCTTCAAAGTTCAACAAGTATTATGTATGCGAGGTAAGCTTTATTTATCTTTATTTGCAACATTTATAATCGGTATTAATATTATTTATATGTAACAGGTACACTTTGCACCAGAAATGTGGGAACGACAACGGGTTGATGGAAAGAAAAAATTGAAAAGTTGTGCGATTCCGACGATTGGTTTGCGGGAAAAAAGTACAAACATTGCTCATGAAATATTGCTCATGAAAAGAGATCCACTTTCTTTAAATGTAAGTTTTTACTGTAGTTTGCAAAAATGTACGTGTGTATCTGCTTTTAAGAATTTACATGCCAAAAGATTTATAATTAATAATACTGTTGGTTATATATCCACATTCTAGATTGACGTCAAAACTGAACCAGCATACAAATCAGATCATGATTTCTTGGACAATGTGTTAGCAAGAGATATAGAAAAAATAGACTCGAAAACAGTTAATATCGCTGAATCATTTACTGAATTGACAAGAAACATCCACAATGAAGAAAAAGAAAATTCAGTTTTGATAGTATCAACACCTGTTTCACAAGAAGCTATACCTGTACCATTAAACATGGTTGACATTAAGAAAGTTATAGAAGAGCCTGATGGAAAAATTCAGAAAGCTATGTTAGAAGCTAAGCAGGCAAAATTAGAAGCAAAAGAAGCAAAATTAAAGCTTCAACAAGCAAGCAAGATAATTGACAAATTAAATAAATCAAATATAAGGCTGATGAAACGCGTTAAACAACTGATGTATGAAAAAACGAAATTAATAAAAGAAATGTGTTTGAAACACAGCCAGAAAAACTTCGAAAAAATACTTAATGACGATCAAATTAAAACTCTCTGTAGGCTATCTGTACGAGGTGACAGATGGTCTAATGATACCATCCAAAAAGCTTTGAAGTTGAGATCATCTTGTGGCAGTAGCGGTTATAAAGAGATATTGAATCAGGGAATTCCTTTACCCTCAGAACGAACGCTTAGGAGAAGAATAAAATTAAATACGAATGAAGAAGAAAAAAGATGAGATGAGATGAATATTACCGGATGAGAACAGATCAAAGTACAATGACACATCGATCTCGATTCTTCCTAATAGATGTGGTAAAAAATGACTTGAAATATATCCAACTGTACACCCTTTTATAACGATTTATTTCGAACTAGATTCAGTGGATCAAATCCAAAGAAGATGTCTACCCTTATCTATCTATAAGATTTAGACATGCACATGCGTATGTAGATAGATCAGGGTAGACATTATTTAGACTTAAGATCAAGTTCAGGACGAATCATTGTGGATAGATGTATATGTATAGTATCTGCCGAAACCGGGAGGTAATATTGTATTTAGTTGTTTTTTGTAAATTAATATAGATGTAATAAAAGAAGCTACTCGTGCACTAATTTTCATTCTTGGAGGCATTTGAGGCAATGGTGTTATTCTGAAACCCATCTTAGAAACAATTATTCAAAAAGCAGAATCTGTTGGTCCGTACGTTCATAGCGTAACCTGTGATATGGGTCTAGTGAATTTAAGAATGTAGAGTTAAGAATATTTGGTGGTATTATTTGGTATTATCAGTAACAGAAACTCAAAACTTAGAAATTCTATTGTTCATCTTATAGATAATAATCGAATAATAGACTTAAAAGTCCCAAAGTGTCCGGGTGAGTACTCCAAAAGCATGGTATCCGCGGTGTTAAAACAAAACGTAGAAACCAGATTGAATAGCACTGGCCTCATACTTATTGAACAAAAAAATGCCATTAATCTTTATAGCGTTGCACACGGAGGAATTGAAACTCGAATCTTGATAACGCAAAATGGGAGCTATCTACGAATATTTTAAAAGTGTTAGAAAGTTTTTGAGACAACTTTAGATATATCTAGCGATGACGCTTGTGTTTCTTTAATTATTCCACTTATTACTATGTTAAATGGTGAACTTCAAACGACAAATAATGAGAAAAATTACGATACCATTTCCAGAATAAAACATAAAAGTAGAATCTTTAAATCAACGGTTTGCTTATGTTAAAAACTCAACACTATTAATAAATGCAACTCTTTTAGATCTCAGATTCAAAATTAATTATCTAATATTCGATAAAATCGAATCTGCGAAGAAAAAAATATTCTCTTTTTTATCCAAAGAAGAAAAACCCTTAACATCACTAACACAAGCTCAATCAGTTGTACTTCAAGGTGAGACTACTCATGGTTGTGTGGTACAAACTTCTCAAGACTAAAAAAAGAATCGTGAGAACAGAGCTTATGGAAAGTTGACGAGAAAACTTTTCGAAAAGAAAGACATAAAGCCAGAAGGAAAAATATTTAAATACCAGGAAGCTTTACAATCTTTTTTAAAAGAGCCTAGACTTCACCGAAACGCTTACTGGCATTTCAAGCCCATATCAACAATTGCAGAAAACGGTAAACAAATTTTTATCAGCTCCCACAACTAACGTAGCAAGCGCACAATTGTTTAGCTCTGCTGGGAGTGCTGGGTAAATTTATGCAAACAGGTGCAGTAATTTGTTGGGCATAAATGCTGAAAAACTTATTTTTATCTTACGATATAAGATCATTTAATTACAATTAGTTTAAGGTTATTGACTGGGTGTAATTAAATTTATAGTACAAAGCATATTTTACTTAAAATTTACTTAATATGAAATGTGTTTATTTTCCAAAGACTTGTTTAAAAAATATTTTTTTATCTTTAGAAATTTTGTCGTTCTTAAAATAATATGATTGTATATAGCATACTACAGATTGTGATAATATGTGTAATAATTATTTTAATAATTTATCCGCTGGATTTGCCGCTCAAATGCCGCGCATGAGCAAAAAAACTGCACCGTTAATAACACTGCGATATGGACATCGATTTCCATTAATTTTAACTGATTAAACTGCAATACAATAGAAAAAGGGGCAAAAAAAAAGGAAATGGCTAGTGTATCAATCTTTTACGTAAAAAAAATATTTAGTAGATAACACAGGTAGAAACAGAATACAGATTATTTTGATATTAGCATATAAATTTGATTAAATATGACTAAAAATGCAGATCACTGAAATGTCTGTACTCTACACAGGCATCGTAAATGAAACATATGATACATACTTATAGTAGATTAATTTTAATATATTTCACAATTTTAAACTTTAATTAGACATGATAAGACCATGTAACATGTAAGTATACATAGAAACAATTAACAATGATAAAATAAACTTATTTGTATTATAAATATCTTAATGTATCTGGTAATGATAAATTATCTTTCTGACTGATCGCGACGTAATAAATATCTAAATAAATAAATAAATCGTACATTCGAAAATTACAAACTGATACATCCAATGTCAGTACACAGCTTGTACACGCAAGTCTTATATACACACAAAGGCTAACCAAATAAACTCGTGTAACTTAATAATTAATATTCTGTATAACTCAGTAAAATCTGCCTCGCTGTATCTTCCGAATGCACAATTCGTGATTGTTTATTATAAACATAGTACACCTTAAGAGTTGGCTTATCTATAATGTTTATAACTTTTCTAAAACATTAACATATTAATATGTTCAAATATTAATATATTAAGACATTAGTCCAAAAGTATAATATTCTTAAGGACTCGCCGAGACTATCGAATGAAATCTTTAACGATATTAAAACGTCATTAAAGATAATATTAACAATTACTTTTTGAACAATGACGGAAATACGATAGGTTTTATGGCATGGTAATCGTATCAATGCAAAATTTGATCTTACTTTCGTGCTTTCCCACCGAGAATTAGTAAAAAGGAACAAAGTGCATCTATGAAATTCTTTTCGACTGGCGCTTGAGAAGACTAACTTTATCGCACATTTTTGAGGAAAATCTTGGCGACCATGCGGCATTAAACTTAAGATGCCAGTTAAAGGTTGTATATTTAAGATCGCGTTGTTGATCCTTATTTTTAATGAAACGCGCAAGATAATTTGATTCGTCCCATAATACCTTTAACGACATCGAAATGGTCGTATCACGTTGATCTAACGTTCGTGTGCCATGCCGTACTAGTCTGGCACACCATGAAAATTTTCCATTTGGATAGACTTGTAATGATCAAAGGCTTAATTAAGAACAATAATCGTGTGAGTTCACTCTAAACGGATCTCTGATAGAACTATCCCATAAATCTGTTGTTAATAGATTATTAATTTATAGATTTCAATCAACATACCACGTTTTGTAAATTAAGAGTTTTTCCACAAACTTTGGTCACTTAAACGTCAACTACCATTTTCTTATGAATATCTGTATTGCCAACCACCTGGAACAATCATAAAAAGTATATAATGCGCTGCGCGCCACACATCAAAAGAGATATGTAAATGTATTACTTACAGAACAAAATTCCTCAAAACTAATCCTGCCATCCTCATCTTTGTCGGCAAACAGTATTGTTTTATCAACAATCTGCTGCAATTGTGTATCTTTCAAGTTATTGCCTACCATCATTTTTAACACTTGGAAAAGCTCTCCGTTGCTTATATAACCGTCATTATCCATATCATAAATTCTAAATGCAAATCGTAATTTGCTCTCCTTGTCGCCCTGAAAGTTAGCATTATGCACAATTGTTTGCGTATAAAAACATAATAATTTACACAGAAAGAGGGAGACTACCTTAACGCTGAACTGAGACACCCCATGGATAAACTCTTTGAAATCTACTTCTCCATTACCATCTGCATCAAATATGTCGATGACACGTTGTACCAGTGGATTTTGTTGTAACTCAGGTAGAGACATAAATTCGTCGATGCTGAGAGCCCCGCTATTATCCAAGTCGAGCTTCCGAAATCTTTTTCCCAATCTTCTGATTTCGTCTACATCAACTAAAGAATAAAATACACTTACATATCATGAAATATCAAATCAATGCTATATAATTTCCAAATTTTTAATCGTTAATACTTGAATTTCTAAAAATATCGTGAATTATGCATATGTAATGTATTTCACTGAGGAATATACAATATATCTCTAAGGTAGAGTTGCCTATCTTGGTTTACTGTTTGACGAAAACATATATCAGGTTACTTCAAAATACTTCAAGTAAAAGCCAAGGTATTTCCGACAACTTACAGTTTGAACAGAGTTCCATAGGCAGCGAACTTTCGTTACCCTGCAAGAGAAACGGTTTTTAGAACATATCTGTTCGCGCAGAGACGAGTATCTCGATTAAATCGCTCCGAAAATTATTTTCATGGGGGGAGTCGAGGATTAACGTAAAAATGCGGGATGCGGGATAACATCGCGATCGTGGAAGGAATTGTGCCGATTCGCGTGTCCGCGCGGTGCACTCGATTACCATTTTGCACTAGCTTCACGAGTTTGCTGAAAAAGTCTTCAGGAACAACAATATTTTCCAACGGGGCAGGCTCAGTGGAGCTCGAACACAGTCGCCGTAAAGGGGGGCTGTAACATCGTATCGACGTTTTGGCCGTTTTTCCCTTGCTAGTCAATTATCGTCCGTTGCGAACGGACGTTGCGATTGGCCTAATTAGGAATGTTCAGTGAAAACTCGGAGCAGATGGCGCCATGGCGTCCAGTCCTGTCATGGCGGCGTCACCAACACTAAAGCGGGGAGCACACATATATTGACAATTTATTTAACCGATCTTGTAAATCCTTCTTTTTCCCCGTTACTTTTGCTTCCCGAGAATGGAGCTCTTTTTTTTAATTTTTCCACAGACCACTTTGCGTATTTTTCGCCACTTATTATTATCACAATTCTTTTTGATTCTTTTGCTGCTTTGAAATTTGCGCCGTTAGCTACCAGGCACATGCAGTAGCTCCCCTGTGCGGGAGCAAAAGTTAGTGAAGAACCTCATTTTGCAACGCAGCCATATTTTCACCATGGATTCACC
>NW_020220153.1:143332-153823 GCF_003070985.1 Temnothorax curvispinosus | reverse complement strand
TGGGTTCGGAAATATGCGCAAGAGCATACCCTTGTATTTCTACCATGGATTCACCTTTCATTTTACACTATAGTCCATGGTCCATGAAATCAAGCAAAACATCGGTGTGGTCGTTCTCAGGTTTCTCTCTGCTATTATATTATCTTAAAATAAACAAACGGATTACTGATATTGAATTTTATTGGCGTTGATTTGATAATCAAAAATGTATAATTTAATATGTACGAGTGGATACTATAGTGTCTATAATGAAAGGCAAATGAAGAAAAGATGTATTAAAAAATCATACATTATTGCAACTAATAGTAAGTATATATGATAAAAATTAAATCTATAAAATAAAGAGAATATCTAGAACAGTCAAATTCTCGTAAGATATCTATTTGCATAATTTATTTCTTTGTAATAAAAGTGCAGGATATTATAATTTTTTTTCTAATGGGTAATTATTCTATAAATCCTTTTTTATATTACTTTAGAAAGCAAATTCAGCTTGCAACAGATTGCAAACAATTTAAACAAGAAAATTCCAAAAGTAAGGTTAACAACTTTATCAATAGCAGGTATTGTAATATATATTATATATACATTAAATTAATATATAAAAGTATTATGTTTAAAAAAGGGTCGATTTTACCACCTTTGATTAACTTAATCCTCTGATTAAACTCACTCTTCGTCTCTTTCTAATGTCCATTTCTACCAATGTAGATTAACTTCTAATCTCGGTTTAACTTACTTTCTATCTTTTTCTAACTTTTAGAACTAGGAAAAGATGACAGGTAAGTTAAACCAAGATCAAAATTAACCTGCGTTGATAGAAATGGACATAAGGGAAGAGTTAGAAAGAGATGAAGAGTGAGTTTAATCGGAGGATCAAGTTAATAATCGATGGTGAAATCGGTCGTATAAAACCTCTTTTTACTTAACATTGTAATTATGTTTTTATATAAAAAATGTTATTAAGTTTATATATAAAACTATTTTATTTGCTTTATTTTCAAAAATTTTGTTTCATAGATTTATTGCTAGCTGTTAATTCCAATGCTATATTAAATATTGGGACATTAAATGTGAAATCTAAAATTGAAGAAGACATTTGCGTTCCGTCAAACAATAACTATGATACTGAACAGTGTAATACAAACCAAAGTTTTGATTTGATGTTTTGTGACAATACAAATGACATAGAGAATATAAAAGGTTCTGCGTATTTGACTGAAGATGTTCTTTCTATCAATGAGAAACCTAATACATTAATTGATAGTAGCAACAACGTAATGAGTGGTAAGTCTATAATACATATACTTAATTGGATTACACATTATACAACAAATATTCTGTATGTAGTTTTTTTTTACATATTTTGTATGATAATAAAACACATACAGCTTTTGCAATATAAGTTATTTGCAATAAAAATTTATCTACTTTATTTTCATTGTTTTATAGATTTATTGCTAACTGCCAATTCTAATACTGCGTTAAATATTGGGATATCAAATGTGAATAACGATATCAAAGATAATTCGACAATATTAAACAAGCCCTCTGATGTAACAGAGAACGTTGAATGTGATGAAGTTGACTCTACTTTTATAATTTATGAAAACGCAAATGTCGTTGACAAATTTAAAAGTCCTAAAAAATCTTTCAAGATTTTATCAGAAGTACCAAATGTGAATAATATATTAGTAAAAGAGACAACACTTCCAATGCTTACAGAGAAGACTGACAATATTCCATACAACAATATGCGGCTGAGTAATAAATATAGTATCATTAATAACAATAATGCTTCTTTAAATGCAAATGAGACTTACATTCTCGATAATAGTTCAACTGGTACATTAGCTCCACCTGCGGAATTTACATTCATAGAGAATCAGTTAAAATCAAATTATGAAATTAACGATAATAATACTGACAATGAGTCTGATACTTCTTTTACATCTAAAAATAGTTTTGATGATAGTTTTCATACATCAGATTGCTCTATGTTTGAAGACACAGATGAAGATCAAACTGAAAATACACGTGAATATATAACTAATACAAGCAAAAGTAAAACTGTGAACAGTACATTAAATTTGACATCATGCTTATCTAAAGTAGCTGTATGGGATGATAGAAATATGTATGTGGAAACTTCTAACAATCCTAAATCGAAAAAATTAAGTATGTGCCCATATTGTAAAAAACTTCAAACACAATTTACAAGACACTTAGAATGGATACATAAAAATGAAGAAGATGTGAAAAAGTTCTCTCTTTTACCTAAGGGTAAGTAGTATGTTATGTGCAAAGTTGCCAACAATAAGAATATTTTGAAAGTTAATTAAAATCGAAAATTTAATATAGAAATGTCGAAGAAAATTATTATTTATCATAGTTTTCTAAATTTTAATACTTTATATCTTCAAAATTATGCTTTAAAGTTGAAATCTTAAGTTAATCACCTGAAATTTTATGAAAAATAAATTTTGTTATCCGTTAATTTAATTCACGAAGTCTTCTTTTTTTTTCAATTGTTTATAACTCGGAAATGATTAATGTTTTCTTTTTATATTAAGATTTTCTTATCTAACTTGAAAATATATTATCAAAGTATTGTTTACTAGTTTTTGCATACCAATACAGTGTTGCAGCCACCCAACTCAAAACATATTAAATATCGACATATAGAATGGACCGCTGATGGCAGTGGAAGGGTAGCCGCACGAAAGAGTGAGAGGCAGATAATATGAGGTCACATTCCGTCTCTCTATTGTAAAGCCTGATTGTTGTTGTTTTTTGGGTAACCAAAAGGCTTTACTAGAAAGAAACAATTCCCTCTACTGCCATCAGCACTATCAGTAGTTTATTCTATATGTCGATAATATTAAATCTAAATATGAATTAATATATTTATCTGAAAATGTTCTTTGCACTAAATTAGATTAAAGTTTTATTATAAAGCAGACATATTTTATATTTATTTTATTATAAAGCAGATATATTTTATTTGTTTTTGATCCAAAATCTAATTTAAATTTAAACACGTTTTCAACTGAATATTAATTTATGAATTTATAAATGATTATGAAAATTAGATTTGATCTGTTCTGGATTGGATTTAACTCTCTAAAAGTCGAAAGTGTTACTTGATAGATAATTAAGATGACTCTGACCGAAAGTATACTTTCTTGACCAATATCAAATCTATTCCAAAATTCTCTGTACTGAAAAAACTAATTGGTCAAATACACACACACACACACACACTTTCTCTCTCTCCTCCCTCTCTCTCTCTCTCCTCCCTCTCCCCCTCTCCCACCTTCTCTCCCCCTCTGTTTTTCTTGTCACATATAATCGACATAAATTGATTTCTCTTATAATTCTACGTATAAAAATATTGGATAAGATTATAAAAAAATGGTAATTAATATAAAATAACGGAAAAATAAATATTTTGCAAAACAATCTTACATATAAAAATATTAAGATAAAATACAAAATATTTCGTTAAGTACTCATTTTTTAATGATCTTATCTATATTGATGAGTATTTTTATATGTAAAATAATAAAAGAAAACCCATTTATGTTAATTTATATGTATAATTTTATTTCAAATAATAGAGCTTTTTAAATCTGAAAAAGTACCTTATATATACATACAAAAAGTTCAAACGTTATATTATAATACATATTGCGTAATATATATTCACTGTATTTGGGTTGGTCAATAAGTCGGTGCGGTTTTTGCCGATAAATGGCTTTATGCCCGTTCTAGACTGGAGGATGATCCTACTCTCGGCTCATCCTTTCTATAGTGTACGTGATATAAACTATACATAAACTATAGATTTTTACCCGTCTACACTACTACTCAGATGAGCCGAGAGTAGGATCATCTTCCAGTCTAGAACGGGCATTAGGCACTTTGAGCGCGACTAATTTAAACTTGAAAACTCATAATTGTTCGATAGGAGATATTTCAACGTGCAAAAAAAATGAGTAACGATTAGTTGTGTTTTTTATATTATTGGCGTCATTTAAAAGATAAACAATTGAAATAAACATTTTCGACATATTTTTTATTTAAAAAAAGGCAATAACGCGACGCAAATATGTAAAGAGATAGGTATGTGCATGCGGCGTACGGCGAGGATGCCGTGAAAGAATGCTAAACGTGGTTTGCGAGATTTCGTTCTGATATAGTATCAATTTGGTGGGATTGGAAGGGTGTTGTTTTCTATGAAATGCTTCCGAAGAACAGGACGATGAATTCGGATGTATACTGTACCAATTGAGCAAATTGAATGTAGCCATCCACGAGAAGCGTTAAGAATTGCTGAAACATAGGGGCGTCTTTCATTTACACATAAAAACCGCACGGACTTATTAGCCAACCCAATATTATGTGTAAAATTTTTATTAATTTACTTTTAATTTAATCGTAATTTATCACAGATTTTGTACTTATATATCATTTCAGGTAATTCAGAACGAAAGAAGATTATTGGTATACTTCGACGAACAGGAAATTTCATATATAATACAGATTCTAACATAAATAAAGGAGATTTAATTGTATGTCGGCGTCCAAGAACAAATAAACAAGCAGCCGATTTTATTCCTTGTGCAAAATGTAAAGGTTTTTTTGCTAAAAACAATATAAGACATCATTTTCGTTCTTGTGTACAGAAACAAGAACCTCAACGAAATGTAAAATTATTGGGACGTACTGTTGCTTGTCGTATACATCACAGTGCATGTACATTGTTAAGAAGATTGGTATTCCCAGTTATGAGAGAAGACAATATAGCTCAAATTATTAGATACGACGAGTTACTGATTGCTTATGGCAACAAATTGTGTCAGAATAAGTATCGTCCCCAACATCACGATATGATCCGAGCGCGATTGAGATTACTTGGACGATTTCTTATTGTTTTGAGGGATATCGATGACAGTGTAGTAGATTTTACTTCAATATATGATCCAACAAAATACGAACAATGCATCAAAGTTGTCAATAAACTTGCACAATTTGATGAAACGACTGAGACATATAAAATATTATCTGTTGCATCATCTTTGGGAAGATACATTAAACAAGTTGGGCAAGTTTTAAAAAGTATATGCATTAAGAAACAAGAATTTCACAAACAAACTGTGGTAGAAGATTTTTTGAAATTATTTACAGAGAATTATCTTGCCAGTATAAATAAAATGATACTTGAAACTCAAGAGTATAAAAAAAGGGGACAAAAAAATATTGTCTTGCCATCAATAGATGATATTGAGATGTTCAATACTTATCTCAAATTTGAACGCACAAAAGCTCTACAATTTTTACAAACAACTGGTTTCTCGATTCAAGCATGGCGTATGCTAGCTGAAACAACATTAGTATCTATTATGGTATTTAATAGAAGACATCCTGGTGAACTAGAGCGTATTTTAATTGAAAATTTAAAAAATTGTACAGCAATTTCTAAAGAAGAAGCACCTGAATTATATAAATCTTTATCCAAATATGTACGAATGACAATACGCGATAATTTAGGAAGACTAGTTCCTGTGTTGCTCCATGAAGAAATATTAAAATGTATGCAAATGATTGTTAATTATCGTAAACATGCTGGTGTTCCCGAAAATAATCCTTATATCTTTGGTATATATACAATCGACAAAAACAGATATAAATATTTAAAAGCAAGTGTATTAATGCGAAAACATTCTATAATTTCTGGATTGAAAATACCAACTTCGTTACGAAATACAATATTATGGGAACATATTGCTACAGTATGCATTTCATTAGCTATATCTGAACATGAAGTGAATGATCTAACGGATTTTAAGCCCCATCACGAAAAAATATATAAATCGCATTCTAAACAGTCCGTCATAACAAATTTGGCTATATCACGTTTATTCAAATACACACAAGGAGAAGATGCAAGCGATGAAAGCGATAATGTTGATGAGGATGAAAATGAGAATAATATGACTAATGATAATAACATACATTCAATTTTAAATATTTCTGATACTTTATCAGCATTAACAAAAACAAGACAATCTGAACAGCTGCCTATCAAAGAGAAAGATTTCAATAATCATATAAATAATAATATAAAGAAAAATAAAGGTAAGTTTAAATAATTTCTTCCATTATTGTCATTGATGTAAATTGCAATTATGCAAAAGAAAAATTTTTTCTTAAATTTTTCGACGTTACTTTGCGTTTTTCAAATAATGATATTTTTTTTTAAATTCTTTTTTCTATTATTAGTAATTATCTTAACAGATATTCATATTCTGTATAAACATATATTATACACAAATGTGAATTTTGTCATTATTTCAGTGAACCGCTTTTTAGCTCCTAAAAGGAAAATTAATCATAATAGTGAAAATATGACCGAATCAGACGATGAATTTAATACAGAATTAGATTTAAATATTTCCAATACTTTATCATTAAAAGAGACAAAGCAATCTGAAGAAGTGTTTAGGAGAAAGAACGTAAATAATAATACAGAGAGAAATAAAAAGAAAAGTAAAGTTTTGAATTAAGTATGTTCACGTTGCTCTTTATTAAATAACATATTTCATAATAAATATACTAGATTAACACACTGTTAACATACTAAATTAATTTTATTATTTTAGCATCTTCTTTTGATACTATATAACAAGAAAAAACAAGAGATGGATGGATGAGGAACGCACAATAGTTTTATCTTTATTCCGAACTGCCATGGAAAATAAAAAATTACCATCTATTTATGAAATTAACGAAATAAAAACCAAATATCCTGTATTAAAGAACCGTACAAATGCTTAGATAAAAACTTGGATACATAACCAGATAAAAACAAGAAGTACTTGAAACTATTATCATTAAAATTATTCTTGTTTTCTATTCTATCTGCTATTGTCATTTTGCATGAGAAAGAATGTCTGAATCTTATTATGGTTTGTGTTTTATATATATATATATATATTGTGTGCATAGATGCAATTTATATATTGTATCAATATTTTAAAAAATTTACACCACTAATGGCTTTTACCCCTTCATATATTTTTAGCATCGTGAAAACTGGCAGTATTATTTCACACATTATTATTTTAAGTTACTATCAATATACACAATATATAATATAAAAAAATGTTTGTATTATTTTTTTATTGACCTTGTTGGATTTGCCACAGTGATATATCTCTTTTCAACTTTGAATTTAAAACATCCGATCTGTGGGGCATACCGTGAGTTTTGGCGATTTGTCAAAATTTTCAAATATATGTAGGTGGTGCGACAGTCAATGGAACTTCGGGAACAGTCGCGCCTTCTTTCAATATAAATAATTAAAAATCTATACTTTGGCTAATTACCGAGTCATAAATATTTAATTAAAATTATCTGGGTGACTCACAAACCTTAAATTTTTAATCATACTTTATAACTCTTCATACAAAATACAAACGATTCCACTTTTATTAATTTATCTATTTCGACTAAATGCATAATGGTGTAAAAATAAATAATTAATTACAATTAAACGAATGACTCACAAATTTTTTCATCTTTAAAAAAACGGTCATTTCTGGCCAAGTACATATGAATCACCCAGTAAAAAATTTTTTACATGAAAACAAATGCATATAATTATGTATAAAGAACATTTATATATGTATGTTTACTTCCTCTAATATAATCTCGGTTCGACGTTCGTATGTAATCTGTGTTTCTATATTACATATAATTCATAAAAATTCCAGGAATATTTGAATACCAATTATATTACATAGATTTTGATTATGTCAGCTCATTATATTAGGCGTTACAATATGTGCACCGCGTCGTCATAAACGTATATATGCGGATGTTGCTCGATAATTGCTATGTCTTTCTCGAGCTGTTGCAACTCGCGCTCCATCCTCGCCTTCCTCTGCGCCTTTGGTAACGTGTCTGCGAGAAAAGGCAATCCCTGAAATTGTTTCATCGTTTCCTCCCACTTCTGCTTCATGCCCTGTTTCCGGATGTAATGTCATGGTCACTTTCAGTGCGAATTATATTAGCAGGGGCCGTATTCTGTTCCGCTAAAATCCGCTTACCGACAATTGTCGGTGTCGTTGCGCAGCTTTTACACGATATGAAAAACCTGCGCAACGACACTTATCGAACCGACAGTTGTCGGTAGGCAGGAACGGAATACGGGCCCAGGAGTTGCGAGGATTGTGGAGATCTAATTAAATACCTACATCCAGCACCATTCTTCGCTCCTCCTTGTCGATGTATCGGCATACCGGTACTCTTGATACCTTATCTTCATCAAGCCGTTCGGGTGTCTCTACCCTCGCATCGGCTTTCGCGCATATCGCGACAAATCTCGGTACTTTTCCATAATTCTGAAGAATATCATCGATTGAAAATGACGTATAATATTAAGTTACTTACTGAACTTGAGTTACTCATAAAGGAAACTAATTTTTTAACTTGGATAAATATATATGGAGATGAGACTTTTTAAAAATAGTGTCGATAAAAATAAAAAATAATTATCTAAAACGATAAGAATAAGTAACACGAGAGGCTAGAAGTAAACAGTATGAGTAACTTCCTTCCGCATGCACACGCAATACTCGTACTTTCTTATGCACGTAAATCGGAAGTAATCCACTCCTCTTTAAATCATGTGTGTCGCCGTGACGAGTATCAACGGATCGCCACTTGGGCTCTGCCGGATAGGAACGTTTCGCGCGAAGAATATTTTGTTTAACAAAATTCTTTTCCCGTGCAATGACTAATTTTTCCAAAGAATCTGCCATTTTGCCGACCATTCACCCCTTGTTATATAAAGTATCCACGGGCAACTTCAAAGTTTGATCAAACTCGATATATTTACAATTAACTATAGATAATACGATATTGCTTCAGAAGTTGATTGCCGATTAGTTAATTTAACAATTGATTTAATTGGCAAAATTCCTTACAAAAGTTTCCAATTATAATTAGTCTTAATTTTATTTTATTTTTCATATATCGTATAAGAAAATAATCTATTCATGTTATAATAAAGTGTAGTTGTTACTTGATAGTTATTATTACTTTTGTTTAATTTTATTTTTTATTTGTCAAATAAAAAATTATTTTATTTATATTAACAAAATGTGTTTATTATTCGACGAATTAATCGTCAAATAAGTTTGAATAAAATTGCTTGAAGTCAATAATATATGGTTTATTGGGTCTACGATCTCATCCTTCCATTTGTATCTTGCTTATGAAAGATTTGCATGTGTTCGATGTCTAATGACTCTAAAGGTGGAAGCACATAAAATTGCAGGAGCCATGAGCAGAAAGCAGAAGCCATATGCGCATGCGCTATGGTATCCGTAAAGCTCTAACAGATACCATAGCGCATGCGCATATGACTTCTGCATTCTGCTTATGTCTCCTGCAATTTTATGTGCTTCCACCAAAGAAAGATTCGCTTCATAGAGATAAGGAATCGTCGCGCAAGTCCCTAGGAAGCGCATTGTACGATTGGTTAATACGTCGTTATCGAACACCCAAGACTGGAGTCCATAATGCCATAATGCCACGCATTTTGGGTATCGTGTCTCGTGCCTCGCCTGCCAAAACTGGGACACTGAAAATTGAGAATTGAGAATTGATAATAGAGGATAATTGAATCAATTCTCAATTCTCAATTCCCAATTCTCAATTCTCAATTCTTTATTCCCAATTTCCAATTTCCAATTTCCAATTCCCAATTCTTAATTCCCAATTTCCAATTTTCAATTCCCAATTTCCAATTCCCAATTCCCAATTCTCAATTCCCAATTCCCAATTCCCAATTCCCAATTCTTTATAACCAATTTCCAATTTCCAATTCCCAATTCCCAATCCCCAATTACCAATTCTCAATTCCCAATTCCCAATTTCCAATTCCCAATTTCCAATTCCCAATTCTTAATTCCCAATCCCCAATTCTCAATTCTCAATTCTCAATTTCCAATTCCCAATTCTTTATTCTCAATTCTCAATTCTCAATTCTCAATTCTCAATTCTCAATTTCCAATTCCCAATTCCCAATTCTCAATTCTCAATTCTCAATTCTCAATTCTCAATTTTCAATTCTCAATTCTCAATTCTCAATCTTAGTGTCCCAGTCTTGGCAAGCGAGGCACGAGACACGATACTCGAAATGCGTGGCATCGTGGCATAGCCGGCGCGTGCCGCCACGGCCATATCCCCTCCAGCTGCGTAGTTCGGACACGAACCACCAAAGACAGACAATATCGAAAAGTGGATGTATACATAGCACGGACATGAACCAAATTCATCGACAGTATCGAAAAGTGAATGTGGCTCGTAGTTCCAATTCCTGAAAGTGGATGTGTGGCGCTACTGTACGGCCTAGCAAAAGCGTCCCAAGAAAATCGCCGTCATTGCGCCTCTCATTTTTCTCTCTGGCGTAACCAATTA
>NW_020220153.1:80227-142932 GCF_003070985.1 Temnothorax curvispinosus | reverse complement strand
ATAGAGAATCGAGCCCCAGTTCTGGAAATTTCCACGAGAGCGAAGGGGCGCTCAAGCTCACGCTCGGTCGCGATCTTCGGCCGTTCTCGTACATACGTTACGCGTAGAGTCGAAAATCCACTTTCTATTGATCGTGCAGGTGAATTTTTCGAATCCCCGAGCATCCCAAGACCAAGGCATCCCGCAAAATGTCGATGTTTGGATCGTTCATGAACGAGGATGATCTCTTTAATATATTTGGGTAAGTTCCACCATAATTTCTCACGGTATGTATCAATATGTATACATGTATGTCATTCTGGAAGGATCGCAGTACTATTTGGGAGCAATGGCTCTTGGGACCTGTCAGATGCATCGCTAGAATTTAACAGTGTGTTGCCTCGAAATTAAATGTCACTTATCTACGACAAAGGCATATCGTTTAGATTTCTTTAAATATGTAAGATCAAATTAATTCTTAAAATAGGTAACACTCAAGCATTAAATATGTAAATGCAATATATAAATATACATATATATGTCGTATACTACGTTTACGCGAGCGTTACTTCTGTAGTAACTTACGATAATTCACTCGTTTACGTGGAGTAAATTATCGTAAGTTACTACAAAATCCGGTTTACGCAAAGGAAAATCTTGTTTACGCGAAGGAATTATCGTAAGTTACTACAGAACGTAATAGTAGGCAAATATTAATATAATTTTATAATAGAAAATAGATCATTTATATTTCAGAAATTTCAACTTAAGAATACCTATATAGTTACGTCATAGTTTGTTCAAAAAAAGGTACAGAGTAAAAAAATCTTGTTTTCAACAATTTGCGATCAAAAAAATATTTTTGTAAACCGAAGTACTCGCGAACCTTCCCACTATATCATATTTCTGCTTCTACGCGAGACGAGGTGCCACATGGGTTTACAACTTTCCACGCGTGGAAAGTTCACGTATGTATATACTTTGCAAGGCACACTTACCCTGGGTTCCGTAACGCGCATATGCGCGTATTTATGTATAGCATACGTAACGTTTACTATAGAAAATGCGCGCATATGCGCGTTACGGAACGTGGCCTATGTATCTATAGTTTAACGATAGTGGAGTCCCCCGCAGGGGGGCCGAACCTACTGCCTCCACGTATACACTTTCCACACGAGATGAGATGTCACATGGGTTTACCACTTTCCACGCGTGGAAAGTTCACACATGTACTTTGCAAGGCGCACTATGTTTCCAGTTGTTGGGAAAGATTTTTACAAAGATTTTTACCAAGAGATCCGCAAAAAATATCAAAATTCGGAAAAGGCCCTATTCTGAATAATTACCTACAATTTATTTCCATTTTCCTAAAAAGCGTTCAGGCAAATGCTATTTGCCTAGGAAAATAGCATTTGAACACAAATAAACGAAAGCCATTTGATTGAAAGCCAGGCAGATAGCATTTGCCTAGTTAAAAGCTATTTTCCTAACCATTTGCCTACGACATATACATATATATAGCTACTTTTTTACTTTATGGAATATTTTACACAAAATATAAATCTTTGAGCTGATTTTATTTCTTGTTGTGAATGTGAGACTTAATCAATGATTCGTTAGAGATATTTTTATGATAAGCAATATTTTATATTGTAAACAAAAAAATAAAGAAAATAATTATTATTTAAAATTATTATAATTATATTATAATTGTGATTATTTGTAAACAAATATGTTTTGCAGTCATGGAATTAACAAATATTGACAATGGAAGCTTTCCAGCAAGCGACGCAAGTCGACACAAATCTCATTTTATCTTTGTTACTCATTGCCAAAAAAGAAAGATAAAACGTTTGTGTCGACTTGTGTCACTTGCTGGAAAGCTTTCAATATTGACAATATTCAGTGAGAATAATGTATTAAATTATTAGTGCAACATAGTAATTAATTTCTATTTATCTTTAATATACATGTGATTTGTGTCAATTAAAACGGACTTCCATAGCAATCAATCTATGCCATGTATAAATGTAAAAATCTGAAAATGAAAATATATGAATTTTGAATTTGTGATAATCAATAGATCGTCCATGCACAATACCATGAGGCAGATGAACAACATGATGAACTCCATGTTTCCTGATCCGTTCGATATGATGGGACAGAACGCTCTTATGCCTTATGGTAGAGGACTTCCTAACAATATGCCAGTTGCCCTGTTTGATCCTAATTTTGGAAGATTTGGTTTTGTAAGTATAATCAAAGATAACTGATCATATAAGTTATTAATAATAATAATCATTAACAGTTTAAAATTGTGTTACCTCTATGTAACTTTGATATACATAATTTATAAATTATATTTAATGTACAGAACAACATGGCGGCGACAAGTAATGGAAGTTGTCACTCATTCATGAGCCAATCGGTAATGACCATGTCAAGTGGTCCCGATGGTCGGCCACAGGTTTATCAAGAGACTATGTCTACAACAACGGCTCCCGGCGGCATCAAAGAAACTAAAAAGACCGTAAGCGATTCTCGCACCGGAACCAGGAAATTGGCTATTGGTCATCATATTGGTGAGAGGGCACATATCCTTGAAAGGGAGCGAAATTTGCGAAATGGCGATGAAGAAGAACGACAGGAATTTATTAATCTTGACGAAGGTAATTTTCCTTGTAGTCTTAAAAATAATGAAAACCTGAGGTAGTTTGTTTGTAAACCCGTTTTATTAGGAATCTTATAAGATTTGAACAGCATATTAATGTAATATTTACACACACGTGTACAATTAGAAAAAGATTGACTGTACCGAAGTTGAAATAATGAAAGTCAAAGTTAGCACATTTTATATGTACCGCAGGTACAAAAACGGCTTCCGATATCATTTCTATCGATATCATTGCAGCGATCATACTAATCCTACAGTTTAATAAAAAATAAAAAGACGATAAAAGGGACTTGTGAAAATACTCTTACAAAAATACAAGACCTTTGATCGTCTAGTTTTGAAGGAATTGATATGTAAAGTACACAATTTTTCTGATAGCGGTGGAAATATATGACAGTTAATGAAGACAGACTTATGAAGATCTAATAGCACATATTAGTGTTTATATATCTGTTATATATAAGATACATACATGCATAATGTAGAAAATTCCAGCCAAAACTATAATCATATTTACAAAAACCTAGCACAGATTCGTCGGACTTCGTGTTGTATTAATTGTCTACTTTTGACACAGTATTGTCAGGGACGAACGACCTTAATTAATCATTCACACACACACGCACACTCATTTTGCTTCTGTTAATAAATTGTTTGTTTTCATATTTATTGTAGAAGAAGCAGAGAGTTTTAATCGCGAGTGGCAATCACGTACACGTCGTGTTGCTGGTGCAATTGAGGGCGCAAATTCAGGTACTGCTAGTAGTGTCAGAGTTCCAGAGCCAAGGCAATTAGCTTTACCATCCACCACAGATATACCAGCCAGGTTAGTACCTTAGAAAAGAATGACTAAAAAATATATAATGCAATAAGTAAAATTTTGTCCAAAGGTAGGGTATATAAAAATCGTGTTTTATTGCATTGGTAAATTATAAAATTGCATGGTGCACTTATCTTGATCATACGCTTTATAATGTCGTAATTCCTCGCTTTATTCTTATCTACACAGTACAGTGTCATTATTCAATTATTATTATTTAAAGAAAAAAAGAAGATATATACAACAGAAAATTGTTTAAGGCTCTGGGCTCTCGCCGCGGTCATGTTAGACTGTGACATCAGAGACGAGAAATGACACGCTGAGAATTCTTGTATGCCAATTCCAAATAAAAAGATATTTGCATAAAATAACACTTCAGATCACTTCAGCATTTCAAAAATACTCTGAACAACTATCTCTTTCCCTTAACAGTTAATAAACAGCCGTAAAATGAAGATGAATACCAAGTATAGTCATGTAGGCTTATGTGCAGGCCAGTGCAGGCGCATGACTAGGTTTCGAATTACATTTATTTTACGGCTGTTTGTTAATTGATAAGAGAAAGGGATAGATCTCGGAGTATTTTTGAAGTGTGCTGAAATAATCTGAAGTGTTATTTTATGCAAATATCTTTTCATTTGGAAATGGCAAAGAATTCTCAGCGTGTCATTTCTCGTCTCTGATGTCACAATCTAACATGGCCGCGAGTACTCAAGAGTCTTAAATATAAATTAATAATTAATATATCTAGCTACAATACATTCATCAAATTAAATTAATCTGAATGCAAATATTGAGCATTCTACGAAGTATCTTAGCAAATGTTTTATACGTTATTTGATATTAAATTTTGTAGCAACAATTTTGTTTGTAAAATAAAATTAACTAATTAACTTTAATAATAGTATTTTTTTTAAAAGTATTGACAAAATTTATATTTGAACAGCAGATATACGAACTGGAAATAGACACGTCAGAAAATAATAAATAGAAATACAAGATTTTATTTTTTGTGTGGCCATGCTTTATATATATATTCTCCTCTTTTTACATGATATTATGATATTATTATACATCTCCATTCTTTCTGTATGCAACTTTGAAAGAAATATATGCATGTCTGCTTTTCAATATATATATTATTATAAAAGCATGTATGGATTTATATATTGCAACATCTATTTTTACTTAATTTCTTTTTTGGATATACACATTCTCTATTATATTTTATACAATAAAACAAAAAGTTGTAGAAATTAAATCTATAAGTAAATAAGAATGAAATTAGGTATAAGTAAACTCAATTTGTATATTTATTTATATATAATTCTTTTTTAATATTGCAAATAAGAAAAATTTAATTTAATTGTTGATCTTTATGGAAATTAATGACCTACATCTATAAAATATTCTTATATAGCATTATTATTTTACTCTTGTAACTTCGTTCTTTATTTTGTTACTTGTCCTTTTGTTGGAATATGTTTCTTGTTTCTTTTATTTATATTGGTCTCGTTGTCCTGTACTTTTATAGTCGACATTCTAATAGAAGATGGATACCTTCCACTAAACGTGCTATGAGATCGTTAAATCCTTTAAAAGCAAAAAGTTCGTCTCCCTCTTCAAGGTAAGTTTAGTTTCTATTAACTGCATTAAAGATTAAAACTTCTAATTTGTATAAAAATATATTTGAAAAAAAGACAAGTTTATTTTACTTCATAATTTAACTCTGTCAGCGTTCATGTCAAATCATTTATACGTACATATATCTCACAAGAAAGAAAAATGCATTGCAGTGTTCTTGTATTAGATATATACATACTTAAGTAAATATTGATAAATTGAGATAATCCTCAGTCTCTAATAATTATGTTTCGTCATATTAATAAGTGATATCTCTTTTGTGCAATCAGATTTTACACTAATATGGTACATATATCAAGAAAGACATTTAATACGTTGAGATATTTTTTAAAAATATTATTACTATTGTATACTTTTATAATCTTATTGTATATCTATTTATATAACATTTAACATATGTATTATATATTTTATATTATATAGATATACTCTGTTAGTATATTATATATCTTATTATACTCTATTATACTAAGTAAGGATACAATTTTCAATGATATTTTTATTGTCATAATGTTAAATTATGATTATCTAATGTCATATTTTTTTAAATTAATTTATGGCGCGTTTCATTCTTCGGACGGTATAAATATTATTATCAATGTTGCAGTCTTAATCATACTTAAGTTACAAAATGTGCTAACACGTAATTCATAATACAGCGAGTCTGTTAAGATTGATACAGAATATACCGTCTTATGTGTGTATTGCAGGTACAGCCGCAAATATTAATAAGTTAAAAGCATAGTATACACCAGTGACGCTTATGCAACGTAAGTACGTTGCGCTTTATTCTATCGTTTCCTTTTGTTTGTTTCAATTCCATTTTCAGCACTAATTCGTAATTACAAGCACTTATGTTTCAACTAGTAATATTTTCCATGTCTATCTCGATATTAGAAAGGTGTAGATATGTATATCGTTTACTTGAAATGAAGTGCAATTAATGTAATTCTATTGTATTATAATAGAAAGAAGTGTTACTATGTACTTTTTCTACGCTTAAGTTAGAGAATAATTCCAATTTAATGACGATATCCACAGTCGATTCTAGTTGTGATATTAATACATTAAATATAGCATAATAGTGGTATATTAAGGTTGTATTGAATTCTTACTAAGTATACACATAAATATAAATATTGTATTTGTTTCATATCCGCTTGTAGACATACATCTTTTATTTTATACATTGTTAATTTGATATACACGCGTGCATATAGGTACATATTTTTTTATTTTTGAGAAATTTTGCAAAAAAACAAGTTATAGTAATTTCACACTAATGCAGAGCAAGAGCATGATTCGCTTATCTCGCTTGTGCATTCTTTTTTCTTGTTTCTCTTCCCTTTGCATCGAAACGTTGCCCAATAAAATTCGCAGTAACAGTGTTATCATATAGAATTATAGACTATCCATATGCTTCAATCGGACTCGTCCCTTGTCGATTATCATGTTATACAAAAATGTATTGATTTATGTGCTTGCAGCATCAAAACTCCAGAACCCGCAGCGTTGTCAAATTCAGCTTCGAAAGCTGAAGAAGCATCACCGACGTCGCCGTCTACGTCAGGATCTCGAAAACGCGAACATAAGCCGGATAGACAAGTTAGTAATAAGCGTCACGCTGTTCCCGCTAGCGACAAATAGAAAATGTCTCGAACTACTATCCATAACTCGTACTTTACTCTATCCCCATTACAAGAGCCTCATATAACGAGGCTTTACTTTAAACTAACTAGAAATATATTTTCTTTCACAATCATTAACGTCCTAAGCAAATTGTATGGATTATTTTTTCTAAAAATTGTTATCTCATTCGCTCACAATAAGCATTATTATTTTGACATATGTAACTATTTAAACCAAATTCAGTAAGGCTCTCAGCAATATTCTCTCTTTTCTTTTATATACCGATATTTATTTAAGTAGATCTATAGAATCTTAGTTGTCGAGAGTGTTAAGGAAATAAACTTTTAAAATACAGCTCAAACTTTTGCCGTTAATCAAACAAGATTAGTACACACAATTTTTTATACGTTATTTCCATATAATAATATTCTGTGTCTTAAAATACTATATTTATTATTATATAATCAAAGATGTCACATCCATCGATAGTTGATCAGTTTCTGTTAGCTTCATTATTGTACAATTAAATATATTCGAAAGTGTAAAGGGAATTACAAATAAATTTCTTGTTTGAAATGTATTCTAAACTTGGGATGTTTTGTTTAATCGATTTTCTAAACCCGCGTATCGATGATGGAAGGCGTGTTTATTGAAGTGGAAAGTGGGGTATTATTAAGACAATATTTTTTTCCCTCAAACAATTTATTCAAATAAGGTCAAATTTTGTGTTTACAATTGAAAGGTATACGTATTATTTTATTCTAAAGAAACGACGTGCGCGGGCGCGCGCACGCGACAGAACGAAAATATCCCTTGTACCAATGTATAAATTTCAGTGCAGTCCTTTCTACATAAATAGTAATCTATTAACTGCATTAGTGCCAATATCTTTCAATGAAAATATTAGCACACCGATCTGTTATATTACCATAGAACCAAAAAACTTACATATCCAAGAATAAAAGTAAATGTAAAAAGAAGCAAAATATAACATTTAAAAATCTTTTAGTTACAAAAATAAAATGCTTCATCAGCTTCGCGTTGCATTCTAGAGAAAAAGCAAATATATAAAATCATCAGGTTTAAAACCGTGTATATTTTAGACCACTCGATCGCATCTGTTAATGTTCTCATTGAATTGCATACGTAAAACAATATTAGAATTGTCGGAAATATCTTACGAATCTTATCGTAAAAAAGCAACGCTTTGTTATAAAAGCTGAATCATGCATTCTGAGTGAATCATGTCTGTTTTAGGATTGACGATTAATACTTTTATACGCGAAATAATAAGTTAACAATTATATCCTTCTAACAGAAGTATCGACGTACTTCTGCAGTATACAACTGCTTAAATCAATTTAAAATTTAAATAATTGTTTTCTTTGTACTTATCGATTTATCAGTGTATAAAAGATTCAAGCTAATTGAAAAGTGAGGAGTTTGCAAAATCACGTGATTCGTTCTGTATATGTGCAAGTATACAAGCGTTGTAACAAAGCGCAACTATGACAAATAAAAGAACAAATAAGCTACGAGAGATAATAAAAGAGAAAGAACGTAAGAGGAAAGCGGGCAAAAGAAGTAACAAAACGTAACGTTGTGTCGACGCTCCATTGGTTGGAGTGATTTCGGTTTGTTAATTGTCCTCTGCTAAGGTGTTAATTGTCGCGTTGATAGCCAACAGCTGCGCCACAAATGATGAATTGCTCATGACAGTGGCCAGAGCAGAGAGGATATCTACCAAGATATCTTGCGAAATATTGAGTTGTCGAGCACATTCCGCTATCATCTCCATTTCCTCAGTGTCAGGATTTATCTGAAAACAAAGGATATTTCTGCTGTACATTTCAAGATGTCCCCGAAGACAATTCTGATATTAACCTCGAGATTAATATCAAGAGTCGTACCTTACGCGAACCACAGAACTTGTTGAACTCCATCTTGACTCGCTTCTTCCCGTTTCCAGTCTGATAGAAAATCGTGAAGGTCTGCCTGTTGTTTATATCTAGTACGACGGGGAAATATATGCCGGCGGTGACGTGACCCTTAGTATCTCTGGCAAGGAGACTTCTCTGATTATAAACCAAGTTTCTACGTTCCGTAACGTCAATGGCAGTTAAATATGGCCTTGCCACATAAATGAGAGCGACTTGCGTCGTCTCCAAGGCACCAGGTCGAGTTTTTCTCTCGTGCCACTCGACATAATCGGGATCGTCGGCACACAGACAGTAGTTGTACTCTTTCTTACAGGTCGGCTCATCGGATTGCGTGAACCAGCCCGTGTGAGGGTATAACTTATCGGCCATCACAGTGATAACGCGCGCTACGTGGTAACCGGGATCGAGTAGCATGACGCCGCGGCGTTCGCCAATCTCGATTTTCAGGCACACTAAGACATGCTCCTTCTCGCCGCTATCTGCCGCTGGTGGACCGCCAACATAGCCGGCGATATCACCAATCGTCTGCAACAAAACATTGATATTTCTCATAAATATTACTAGTAATTTGGACTGTTTCACAAATATTGGGTGACAAAAAGACTGGGTTTCCCAAATTATCGAACATCGCGCTATATATTATCGTATCGAAACAAGGGCACGAAAAATATCTCGGAAATATCTTACCTCTTCACAAGATACTAAGTAGAGGCCACTTGCTATTCCTGGGAACCGCTTATTCAATCCTGTTAATCGATGTAATAATTCAAATCCAAGACCGACGCAAGTATGGTGTTCGTGTGTTATTAGTGGCTGATATTTCCGGTAGAATCGATCCAGCGCACTTTCTCCACTTGCAGTGTAGTCCCTGTAGAACCTGCGTAATCAACATTGCAACTTTATATTGTGTCAAGAAGGGGTAAGGTACATCAGAAGAATAACGACGAGATAAGGCGTTACATACCTGAGGAAATTGCCAATAGTGTCATAGCGATGCTCACGCAATAAGCGTTGCGTTTCAAGTTCAACGCTGCCTGCTAATTCCTCGTACTGTTCGACCGTGGAGACGGTCAGGGCTGGTGACTCGTAATGGGCCCAGACCGGCAGGGGTAGCGGAACACCCCTGATCCAGGGCCCGCGTGCCTGCCCCTGTGGCTGGCACCATATCTCTGCCGTCTCGAGTCAACTCGGCCATTCGCTGCCCCAGCGGCCAACCGTTGGCACAAAGCCATGTTCGTCCCTGCAGCTGCTTATTGGCTCTACAGGGCTCTCTCCGTGTTTTATACTCTTCTCTCGCTCTGCGTTCAACATACAAAACAAATCCGTCTTTCATTCTCTATCTTTTATTCTTTAATTACATATCTATGTACATAGGTTTTTCTGTGTTTAAAGTGAAATAGAATAAAGATCTTCGTACTGGGGAGAAAGAGGACAATGTAGAAAGCCCAACAACGAAAAATGATAGGAGTATTACGGCTGATTCTCAGTGAACACAATGTCTTAAATTAGGACAGAAAACGTCTTAAAGACGTCATATATCCCGATTTGAGACATGCATGTTGTCTGAGTTGGTAACAGATTTGATCAGATATGGAGATATGCATCAGTTAGCAGACTGATATCAACTGCATCCGCATTCAGCTTATGTTCTGTCAGCAGAGTCTGCTAACGTAATCAGACAGCGGATTGGCAACAGAAACCGCGCAGAGCATGGACGGTTCCTGCGGGATGTGCTTTATTTCTTCCGCCAATCTGCTGATTATATTAGCCGACTCTGTTACATTTGTGTTGGCGCTCTGCCGACATCATGTGATATATCAGAACCGGCATCAAATCTGATCTTTATTGTGCCGACAAAATTGATAGCAGATACTTAGCAAAATCGGTTTTCGACAGACTTGGCTGTCCGGGGTGCTTTAGAAGCAAGATTGCAAAGATATTTTTGTTATTTCCCTAAGTAGGCCACGATTCTCGCGTGAGTTTTTTTTTGAGGGGGGAAGGGAAGGAACAGAATGTACCAAGTTCAACAGCGCGCTTTAGAAGTAAGATTGCAAGGATGTCTTTCTGTACTGTCGGGACAATCTCGTATCTGTTTAAAATACTATTTTCTTCGGAGCAAAATACACAGTTGGACTCCAACTGCGACGCAACGCTAAGACGCGACGACGTTACTCCACCTCCCCCCGGGTGGTCGCGCGCGCGCGAGCGCGAGAAAAACGTTCGCGATTTTACCGTAAGTCCACTGCTATTTGAGCACACGGATCAGCACGGTGCCATAAGACAAGATCTGCGAGATGAGTCCGGAGAAGCGGATCGGATTTGTCGTCGGCTCGGTATCCAACATGGCGGTTAGGCGGTGTGTGTACGCTCAGAGGACGCGCGTGGCGAATCAATACACGACCAAATAGATACGTGGCGCGTGCCACGTGTCTGATCGTTGCGACCTTCGCTGTGACACGGGGATCCGCGGGATCCCCGTATTCCCCGTCCGTGTATGCTCGCGTCGCAAAATCTCTCGAACGGAGACGCGAGGAAAATCTCGCCCGCGGAATTTCTGTCGCGAAAAGGCTTCCGTACGATTGATGGGGAAACGAGCCGATATCTCTCTCCCTCAAAAGGGATCTATCAGTCAAGCTAAGTATAAGCTATAATAAGTGGTCAGAGACCGAGCGAAAACGCGAGGGGACATCAGGAATTCAGGCGGCCTTCTCCCCCTCCAGACCCTTTCAATCGAAAGTGGGAGGGGGGGGGGAAAGGGCAGATTAACCGAGGACAATCGTCTCGTTATTTACATTCGCTGCGCGGGCGAACTCCGTTCGCGCCGCGCCGTTACTCGCCGTCGTTATTAATGCGCGCGGCAGCGAATATACGAGCGAGAGACGAGAGACGAGACGAGAGTCATCGATGACTCGCGAGGGGGAGGCACAATGACTTCGAGGGAAAAGGGCGTGTGAGAATCTTCACGGACGGTTTTGCGGGTAGGGAGAGGGAAATGCGTTTCCGCGACACGGAGAATTGCGCGTTCTCTTTCGTCCGAATCAGTCCGAATACAAAAGATCTCGAAGAGGGGGAAAAAAAAGAAAAGCGGAGTAACGACAACGCGGAATCTCGATAATAGTCGATCGAGATCCGCGCGGGCGTCCCTCCGATCGAACGACGCCTCCTCGCACTTACCCATACAACGAGCACACCAAACAAATAAAAACTTTCTCTCCGCGCGAGCTTTGTTCGGCAACTTCACGTATCCGAACCCCAAGTAGAACTGAGAGGTGGGACGCGAGCGTAAGGTTATATACGTTCGGCAGCCCCTCTTCGTCCCTGCCGCTCTTTCGGTCGTGCCCCCCCCCTCTCCCACCCTTTCGATCCCTCGCCCACCACGCTTGTCATACTTAACGCGTTTCTCCACGTGATCGCGATATACCCGTCATTCTTGACTGAAGTTCTCTAATACAGCGTACAGCGGCACCGCAAGGATGCAATTATCTCGCGCCGATAACGTGCCCAAGGCTTTTCGTTTCTTCTCCTCGTTTTGTTTCCTTTTGCTTTTTCCGCGCTACTTCGCCATTATTTGCGCATTTCGTGTTTATTTGTAAGCGATTCGAGGAATAACATATTAAAAGCGTCCCACGAAGAGAGAAATTCGGGGAACTTTAGCCGCAGCGGCGATAATTTAAATTCGACATTTAACTTTATAGATTTCAAAAACAGTACATTCAACTTGAATCCAGAATTACACTTTTGCGTAATCGATCGATCTTTTGATTTTATCGATACATAGGAACGTGAAGGTGTCGACGGATTAACTAGTTGCCTCGTGAAGTTGCTCCTTTTCTCAAATAATTATGAATGCACGAATGACTAGATATCATTCAATGTATACGAAAAATAATTGTACAAGACTTATTTTATGTTTAAATTTTAAGGTTTTCTACCGACAAAATTTCGACAGATCTGTCTGTTTGAAAATAAATACGTTCCTTATGAAGCTTGAAAATTGTTTTCTTTTTCTTTGTCTGCCACTCGCGCACAAAGAAAATAATTGTTGCCTTTATAATACATTCGACATTCAGAAGAAATCACTCAGAGACACGTGGCGCATTCACTCCAGTGAACTATACTGGAATAATGTGTTGGAATGTGAACTTTACTCTAGAATAGTCTAAAAGAAAACGGGACGAAAAGATGCAAAATTATAACCAGAAGAACTATAATCGTTTTTTTTTTCTATTGTTGTACTCTTCGAGAACAATAACCTATTGACCAGTCAAAATTCGCTAAACAAAGACATAAACAATCCCTATTATTTCCTAATCAACCCGTCTTTTTCTTCTTGCTGCCCGAGCGCTAAGCACATGGCTGCGTCGACATTCCAGTATAGTTCACTGGTTCGCTCGTTACTATTCATTATAATCCCCCACGCGTAGTGCATATATGTGTATAGCATATGTGCATATATGTGTATAGCATATGTGCGTATTTATATATACGGATAGAAAGGGCGCCAGCTGCTTCGTAGAAAATATATACACTTGTCATGGAATATTTTTTATGCAACACGTGCATGGAAAGTGCCCCATTGCGCACGCTACGCGTGCGTGATAGACCACTTTCCAGGCACTTGCCACATAAAATAGGGAGTGTAAGTCGTGTGTAAAGATGAAAATTCCCGGGTGCGGTTACCGCACTCGCCTTCGGCTCGTGCGTAAACTCCGCACCCGGGAATTTTCATCTTACGACACTTGTTACACAAATAACTATTAAAGGATTGCAGCTTATGGCGGTCGAGGTCACGCTCGAGTGCGATTGGTCGATGAAACGTCGCGCCTCCCGAAATTCTCAGCTGTTTCGTATCGCGCGAATGTGTCTGCGGTGAACGTTCGACGTTGCCTCTGACGTCACGAGATCAACGGTAACGGCCGCTTCCACGAAATACGGGGGCGAGTCCGCGACGCGAAGTGCTTTGTTGGGCAGTGCCGGCTCTACGCGCGGGTCGGACCTGAGGCTTAGGGGCGGAGAGGGGGAGGTGAAAATGCGAGAAAAATATTTCATCTGCCGATTTGTTATTTTTAATCGATCCTCGCGAGCGGGGAAACTACGTTGAGTAACACCTTCGTTCGACTTCAGAGTCCACACGTCCGCGCGAACAAGGTCCTTCGATGGCTATTTCGAATGGCCTTGAACGTCGCGCGATTACGCGGCTTCAATTAGCGCGACGCGCGGTCGTCGTGGAAAATTTTAATAAGCGGTCTCTTCATCAGGAAATTGCCAAAACGATAAATCGTTACGAGCAACCGCTATATACGTATATTTTGTTGCGCGTTGCGCAAGTTTTCGCGCGAATAACTTTTACCTTCGTGCCGAGACGTTTGTCGTAATTGCCGTCCAACGGAACGGACTGCGTCAGCTGCTTATTGCCAAATTTCAAACACGTGGACAACACGAAATTTGTCTCGCCGACGAATCCGTGTTTTATTGCGATTACTTACGTCGGTATCGATTCGAAATTTTATTAGACATTATTATTAACAAAATTATTCGCCAGCTATCTTTCTTTGTCATTATATAATAACGAAAACGCTGAATTTCTAAACGGATTTCGTTATCGAAAAAGTAAAATGGCATGTAATCTTGCAAATGCGGTCGCTGATCGCAAATGCGGGAAGCGACAAGACGTTATATACTTATGGACAGCTGTGGATTTCGAAATTCACAGTTTATCTGAATGTCAGCGATTCTTTTTGCTCGCTCGCCTTATTTCGCGACATTCACAATATATCTCGCTAGATCGATGACGGCTCTCGGCGACGTCGCCGGCCTCTCGCACGGACAAAGAAATGCAAGGCTGTGCCTGCGTTAAACACGACTATCGTCCACGTGATTATTATATGACCCGATTAGAACCTACGGCGTAGTATAAACGCCATTCGTACATGAGAATTGGATATGACCCAATCGCCCCGCATTTTCCACGTGCTGCGTAGAACACGTTTTCCGCGTTTATGTATCTGTTACGGCGCGGCGCAATTTCTGTCTATTAGCATTTTCGAGCCGACATATGGAAAACATCCCTTTGCAATATATTGCGCAAGAGCGTCTCGTCTCCGACTTTCGGCGTACCGAGAACCGAACACGGCCTGTTTATAGGTACACGTGCCACGTACGTCATCGACGGATTTAATGTTATTTGACTTTGCTGGCAGCGGACGCGTTATTATTGCGCTACGTTTGTTGACTTTTGCAATCTTATATTATATACAGTTATATAATAATAACGATAATAATAATAAATATTATATACTATATATGTATGTATTTTTTTGTTATAACTTCTGTATCATTTCTTTTCGTATATATAAGAAAAATAATTAGAATAATAACTTTTGCATTGTTTTTTTACAAGAAGTAAAAGATCCCGCACAATTTATATGAAAGTTTTCGGTCACAAGTGCACACTCGTATAGACATACATACGGACACGGTTCTTGTGAAGGAGAGTTTTAAATGCCTATAATTCAGAAACTATAATTATAGAAAGTTGATAAATTTTGAGACTTTTCATCAGAGACACAAGAACTATACGACATATCACTTTTTTCATATAAATCGTGCGGGGTCCTTGCAATTAAATTACATAATATTCTATATATAATCATATTTATATATAATTGTTTATATGTAATTATATATGGGCAATTTTTTCTCAAACTTCACTTTTTATTTAAAAAAAAAAAGATGCGAAAATTATCCTTTTAATTATTTTTTAATTTTTCTTTTTATTATTTTTCTTGTATATGCGCAAACAGAGATTATACAAGAAAAGGAAAAAATATATATATGGATATATTTTATACATAATTATATATATAATTTTTTTCCTAAGCATTTTTTTATATAAAATTGTTCTTGAATGTAATTGACATCAATTTATCTAAATTGAAATATTATTCGCAAATGCATGTACACACACGAATAATATCGGACCATGTATTTTTATTTATGTTTATATAACGACCCTAATATGATTTACCTAATATGATTGTATTAGGTAAACACCTAAATTTGCATAGTAAGGGATTAAAATGCTCCCACGCCGTAAATCATATAATATATAATTTATATAACAGTGTAAAATCGATTAGAAACGATGTTTGTTACGTAGGAGCAATTAATTGAAGTATCTGCCGTCGGTGATTGATAAAGGCGGTTCTTGGTACTGTGTTTCATTCGGGATTATTATGACTCACGCCAATGACGTAAACCGCATGATATATGTTTATCATTCGCGGTAGATATACACTCACACACACGTGTATCCATTAAGTGATTGTCGCGATATTTGCGAAAATATACAAAACGATGCCTTTGCGTTCTTCTCTATTCGATCTCGCCCGGTAATTTCGGCTTAAAATACTCCCAGATCGTATATCGACATGAGATATAGTTACACGACAAATATTCCACAGTAGGGTGCGTGTTTCGCGCTCTCTGAAGTTTCGAGCGCATTCTAAATATTGAAAAACAGGAACGTAGAAAAGAATATTAATTTTGGAGGTCGATTGTGTATCTTGAAAGGTACGTGAAATTCACAAGGTGAAAATTACAAAAGTGAACGGATTTACTTCAACATAAGAATTAAATTATAGATATATTCCTATAGTGAATTTTCTTACTTTTGTAATTTTTACCTCGTTTCAAGATACACAAATCTGATTTTTAAAACATCGCGTATTGTCTTCTCTTAAATAAGAGAGAACTTCGTAATTCGTCCTAAACATATTCGATCTTATCATCAACTATAGGCCTGCAAACTGCAATTGGTTGCGGAAAATTATATAAGCTTATATTCGCGAACGCGGCTTCCTTTCCCTCGTGTTATTGGCCGCGAGAATGCGGTTGAATGCATTTTTCTGATGAGTCAGGAAACGAGGAACTTGTTCGATCAAACAGACCGGATGTAAGTTTCACGAAATACGCGATCTCAGCGGTCAGCGGGACGTGTACGTATTTGTTTGGCGATCGCAATTCTACCTCGGCCTGCTTGCGTAAGCGCGAACAAGCACGCATCGCGCGTCGGTGTAATGGTAGAGGAATGTATAACATACGTACCAGGTGTTCGCGAGAAAATTATATGGCTCAAGGAAAAGGTTGCGTGATAAAAGGACAGCGCAGCGCAACGCGCTGCAGAAATGTAAAATTGCAGCGCAATTTCGCTGCGCCGTGCCCCGTCAAGCGGAAAATCCGTACGAGCGTGATGTATATACCTATAGTATGTGTATCGTCGCACATATTTGTCGACTTGTTTGCGCGAATCGTAAACGATAATGGTTTTTCGAAATCTTTGCTTTTGTGACGTGAGACACCAGGTTTGTCGGTTCATATTTGTGGAAAATATTCAAAAAATTTGCAGGGGCGTATGATAAAGTTAAGACATTGATAAAGACAACATGCATGCCTAAAATATGTTTTAAGGACATCTTTAAAACTTTTTGAATAGACTTCTGAAAGTTGTCTTTTATAAGACTTTGGAGCATGTAGTTATTATATTTTATTGACTGTAACATTTACCGATTAAATATGACGATTACATATGACAATGGCTAATTTGAATATAACATAGCTTATAAAATATGTATTTATTGCCAATTAATTTGCTACTCAGATATTTTGCATTATTTAATGTCACAACGACAAAATTAAAGACGAAGCTGTTTGGAAACGCGTTAACAAGAGGAAGACTATGAGATAGAAGCTAGAATTATCTGACAAATCGATATACCAGCTAGATAATTGATTTTATGTAAACTTTGTTAACGACAAAACTGATGATTTTTAAATTGTAATAGGTTGTTATCAAAGTTACGTAAATATTAAATTATATAGGTATACCGAGTTATCTCAAGCAATATTAACTCTTCTTCCGTACTTTTTTCTTGTTATTCATGCGTTTCGGTATCATTAATTTTTATTTCACGATATGTCTGAAAATAATCCAAAATAAAATGTCTTATAAGATGTTTTAATGGTTTTTGAGTATTTTCGTGGTCAACTTTGCATATAACTAATCAAGAGACACGGTAGTGTCTCGCGCCAAGTATACGCGGAGCGAGACCGATCGTGACTCTTTTACGCGACGCGACGATTTGCGAATACTCGATTTAATTAACCGTGTACAAATACGCAGATGTATTGCGCATTAAAAAACTATATACACATATATTGCAGTTGAAATCATGTCTTATCTAATCTGAAATGGATTAGTCATTACGATGTTTTAAATGACGTACGTCATTATTTTTACGTGGCAGACACACGCTGTTCTCGTTATCGAATATTTACTATGTAAAAACTCAGAAAAAAGTTGCGGCTTGATGAGATACAGAAAGCGAGTCAAGTGGGTGATGAGAGGCATTCTGATTTTTATTCTTAATTATCTGATAACAATATCAAAATATGAAACTGAAAATCAGTTAGAATAGTTAATTGAATCTCTTATCTTCAATAAGGTATTACCAGAGATACGATCTATCTTAGAAATAATTGCGTTCGTAATCCAAGTTTCTGGAAAATTTATAAGACACCTGCAGCATTTCACCAGGTAACTGCGCATAAATGAAATCTAGCTTTTAATCCTACGCCAACGATAATACGACTATTTCGAGCAATAGGTTTCGCATGATATTTCAGGAACAAAGCGCAGCTTTCACATTTAATTATAATGTTAAATATTTTTCAAAATAGTGAAAGTTTTTGTGCATGGTTAACACATATGTTTCCAGACAGCACGTATGTCTAAAAGACGTCGTAAAGACATCTTTTAGACATCTTTTTAGACGTGTGTGCTATCTGGGTTTCTTCGTTATCTAATACTTTACATATATATAGCTGTCTTAATTAATATATATATCTAAATATTGTCTACTTATAATTGTATTTAAATATGAATGCACACTCAGAATCGTTAACACTTTCGCGTGAATTTATCGCATACGTTGTTTTTGATATAGGTATACGTTCCGATAAACGCCCAAAATTACATATTAAGGCATTATTAATGAGTTCGGGTCGTAACGTCGAAATGACATCTTGCCGACATTTTGACGACAAAATAATGACAAGTTACGTCAGCTTGCTACTTTTGGGGTATAAATCAATATCTTTAATTTCATATCGATATAATATATATATCACTGTTTATAATTCAAAATGCGTGAATTATAAGAGAAAGAAGAAGTGAACAAAGTATAAACAAACGCGTTGAGTATTTTCGCGCTTGTTTATACTTTTGAACATCGATCGCAGGGGTTCGATTCTTGGAATTCATTCGTATATAAGAGAAACGCTCGCAAATTCTCGCTCTTACAGAAAAGTTGCAAGTTGATTGGTTATCGCATGACTTTTAGCCAATCAACCTTGTAGATTCTTCGCAAAAACGGAATTTGCACACACGTTTATCTGGCGAATGAATTCAAGAATCGGGGCCCCTCTAATCTCGTACCTGGACGCGTGATTGTTCGGCGCGGGTCACGTGACGCCGCGGAGCCAATCGCCATGCATTTTCGCGCGATTGTGGCGGCCGTTAAAGGCCTTTGCACAATATTAGGCAACAGGCAATAGGAACAGAGAATAGAAATCAGAAATCACGTATAAATGCCGAACAAACAGCTACTACGTTTACGCGAGCGTTACTTCTGTAGTAACTTACGATAATTCACTCGTTTATGCGGAGTAAATTATCATAAGTTACTACAAAATCCCGTTTACGCGAAAAAAAATCCCGTTTACGCGAAGGAATTATCGTAATAAGTTAAGTACTACGGAAGTAACGCTCGCGTAAACGTAGTATATTACTTGTTGCCAACAAATCATAGCATTCGAATTTTTTAAGTTGTAATTAACGAATTTTTGGTTTGCCTGACATTGTGCAAGGGCCTTAATTTTCGCGACTGCGCGGAATTACCTGGTCTTGCGTGACTTGCGTCGTGCGTGACTTCGCGCTCGTCGTGAATGGCCTACGCTACGCCGGACTTTGCTCCTGCGTAGCGGTTTAATGGGAATCTATTCATCTCACGGCGCAAAAATCCAGATAACTTGCGCGATATTTTTCGTTTGCCGCATTCCGCAGGGCGGAAACATGCATCCCGACTAACCGATTTTTTCGTATGCAGTGATATTTTAGGTAATAATTGGTGCGACGAGTGTCGATTCATGATTTTGAACATATGTTCGAATATTGGCGAGAACTTGGACCGGCGATCGACTGTCGGGGGAGAAGAAAATGCAGATAATTTAATCTCGCCTCTTCTCCGCCGACGAAGCATTCTCTGTACTGGCCTTACATAAGATGCATACTCTTCGCGTGTGTGTTTTTCTGTGCATATCGAAAAGTACATATATCACTTCACGATTCTTTGATCTTCCTTGTTCTCTGAACGTTATCGAGAAATCTGATAGAATGCAAGTCGGAATTGAACGTGAAAGGATTTTGCAATTACGTAAGGAGCTGAGAAACATTTGTGCTTGCAGGTGGTTTTATAATTTTGAGACACACGTATCCTTTCCTTATATTAATGGAGACATGAGGACAATGCCATACGAGTTTATTGCGCAAGGGGATCAGTTTTATAGCCTTAACGATATATTAAAGAGATGATAATACTTTTCACATTATAGCAGAAAAAATGGTATATAAATTACAGATGTATAAATCACTGTTATCTTCAAGTTAATGTTACGTAAAACATAAGTTATATATCTTGTACTTTCTTCCCAATTTAGATTAGTGAAGGAAATACCGTATCGACATCTTTGTCGTTAAGCACAAATCAATATGCAGAGACGGAGAGTGAGCCAACTGATAACTTGTATCTTGCGCTGATACAATGCTTCGGTATTATACTATGCGGGTAAGGATACGCTTCTGCCCAGGATAGCCTGAAAAACTTTATTAAGAGTTTGAATATGCACTCAAATCTGCACAATGTTATTTTTAGGCTCCCTCATATACATTTGAATAAAGATTTTATATCTTATGACGCATGACTTTATGATTTTACATTTTACAGATATGTAGCAGGAAGATTCGGTGTGATAACGAAGACAGAGGCAAATGGCATGAATACTTTTGTCGGCACTTTTGCTTTGCCGTCTTTAATTTTTATGTCCCTGGCGAAACTCGACTTTACGCTGGTTAATTGGAAATTTCTCCTCGCCGTATTGCTCGCCAAGAGCTGCGTCTTCATCGCTGTGCTTGCGGTTTCGTTGGTAATCAAGAAGCCATCAAATCCTGGACGCTCTGCGCTCTTTGCAATATTTACCACTCAGAGCAATGACTTCGCTATTGGATATCCGATGAGTAAGAATAAAAGCACGTTTGTGCGCGATTCCACAATGTTACGTATTATCTAATATGTCTCACATTGAATATCGCTATTTCAGTTTACGCTCTTTATGGAAAAACGCACCCGGAGTACGCCGCTTATCTGTATTTGATGGCTCCCATATCACTGGCAATTTTAAACCCAATTGGTTTTATATTACTGGAGATAAATAAACGACGTGTGGAGGAGCACACAAGTTGTAGAGACATGGTTTATTCCATCGTGAAGGGCGTCGTGCTAAATCCCGTGCTTTTCATGACGGTCTTGGGCATTATAGGAAATCTTATCTTCAAACACAATGTACCACATTTGCTCGCCGCGATACTCGAGGTGCTAGGCAATGCTTTCTCTGCTAGCGCATTGTTCCTCCTCGGCTTAATGATGGTAGGGAAGATACACAAATTAAAAGGTACAGCGCTGGTTATCCCGGGTATACTGATCTCGGTGAAGCTGCTAGTCTTGCCTCTAGTCATAAGAGAGTCTATAATTCTTTTGAACGCCGGCGATAATGTAACAGAGACGAGAGATTTGAGTACCTACGGCTTTCTGTATGGTACAATCCCGACGGCACCGGCTCTATTTATTTTCACTTTACGATACAATCTCGAGATCGACTTAATTGCATCAGCTATGGTAGCTTGTACGTTTCTCTCTGCACCGCTTATGTTTGTATCGGCTAAAGTAATCAATGCCGTTTCCGCTGGAATGACACCAGTTAGTTATGCGCGGCAGCTTAACACTTTTTCCTTCGATATAAGCGTTGTGTCAGCAACAGCTTGTATATGGTTGTTGATATGTTTCCTTGGATTTGGACGTAAAAGGTACAACCAAGTCACTCACCGATGCACTCTCTGCCTCGTGATTGCACAGGTATGTTTTACATATTCAGTTTATTGCAAGTATACATTTCTACGTATTCAGTTTTGTACAAAATATTTTTTATTTTCAGTTCGCAATAGCAATAGGTGTGATAATGTGGTCAAAACTTGATTCAAATAACAATCAGACAATATTATGGTAATTATAAAACTTTAAATGGTTATTCGGTGACTTTTATCGAATAAAATTTCTTCATCATTCTTATTAATTACAGGTATATTCAGTTTATTCTAATAACTACTGGTGTATATGCCAGCAGAATATTTACAGCCGCAATTGCAGCAACATTACTATTTCTGAGTTCGCGCTCATTATCTTTCGTTGAAAATCTGATTAAATGGTTTTATCCTCTTGGATGGGGGTACGAACATATTAGCTTACTTTAAATTCCATACCTCACTATATTCGATGTCTATTATATATAATGTGTGTATTAATTTACAGGGTGCCACTTCTAATGGTGACATTAACATGCATCACTGTTAGATTAAATCCGTCTGATCTTGATTTTAAAAATCCGAATTTTCAATTAGGCAGGACTCAAGCTGCTGTGTCTTCATTCGTATTAATATTCTGCTTTATAGGTATGTTACGAGAAGTGTTAATAATTATTTACAGTACAAGCAATTTTTATTTTTCAAATTACTATTATTACGTTGTGTCATTGTGAAGTACGTATTTAGAATCTTATTGTTAGATGAAAATTTTGTAATAACTATTCTGTCCACAGTGACACTAGGTTGTTTGGTCTTACAACAGAGATATGAAAGAAGGCACAATGCGATGTCATATGAACATCTGAGTAACAATGCAGTACAGTCTACAATCGAAAGTAATGAAAGAACCGTAGTAGATGTGGAAGACTTAGTTTCTCCATTAATTGATGCAACACCCAGGTAAGTCCATTCAAAATAAAAGTATGTAAATGTGAAGAAATCAAGAATCTGTAAATTAACTGTTGATATAAACGCTTTTAGGTTTGGCTGTGAATTTCAAAATGGTTGTCCGAATGGAGCATGCAGAGCTGGTGAAGATAGAAGTAACTGTGAGGAGGAAAATGGAACAAACGAAAATAACGATCCTCAGATTTTGCGACATCTGGTTCTTCTTATTTTGCTGTTATGCTCCATGTTTATTGTACGTAAATTATTATTTTCTTTACTTAGATATTAAGATCGCAAAATTAATTTTGATATACATATTACAGGGCTTATCTATATCCGTGGGAACATTAATAATGGAACAGCTAACTGGCATTTATGCCGAGCTTGCCTTCTTAGATGTGACTTTGAATTTCGGACAATCATTAATAGCGTTTGCTATTTTTGGATTAGATCCTAGTTTGGGTAAATTAGGATGTTGGCTGCGGAAAATATGCAGAAAATGGCAATGTGGTACAGTATCTTTATGATATAATACACATTTTATATTATTGATTGATTTTATACATATATATTTAATAATATTTTGTAATTTTGATAGGAAGAGAATTGGAACTTCCTTGTGAGGAAGCTCTCAGTCCAGAAGTAAAAGATATTCGAGAACAATTTAGTCGATGTCACTTAGACGCGTGTCGAGCACGCATATCCATGTGTCGTAGGCGATTATTGAGGGTATACAGAGGAGTCTTTTCAGGAACAGATTTGGTCAACTGGTTGCTCGAAGTTGGCATTGTCAATAACCGAGAGGATGCCGTGCAATATGGTCGCTGCTTGTTAGAGAGCAGAGTTCTGCAACATGTCGATGGTACACACCACTTCTACGACCAAAATCTCCTTTACACGTTTAATGCATAATTTTATGCAATTTCCGAACGTTTGGTAAAATTTTTCCGACAAGACAAGATAGTTCCATTTGTATTACATTTCAGACAACAGATATTCGAATGAGGAACAAAAATAATTTTATTATAATGATAATTGACAGCATATAGTCAAACTTCGATGTTTCTTATTTATTTGGTCTGAGCAATCTCTTCATTCCTAGTCTTTTCAATTTTCACATATTTTAGTGATATGCACAAAATGGAAATATACACAATCATATCAGTCATGTGTATCTATAATTTCTTTTTCTTCTTTTCGGATTTCCTTGATGGAACAAATTGCCTAATTTTTGTTTACGAAGCGTTCATAATTTCACTAGTCTCTTTCATTTCATTTGTACATAAAACAGTAAGTATAAAGTAACAAGAGGAAAAAGAAGTTAAATTTATAGAGGCTGAATTGATCGAGAGTAGATGCGCTATGAATACAAAGGTTTGATTATATATACGTTCAAAATAACTTATAAAAGTAAATACGTAACAAATTAGTTGAACAATTTTGTATAGTTTTATATTAGTTATGTTTAAGTGGTGCAGTTTATAGAAAATATTCTTCGGATTATATAAATAATATTTCTCCACTTCTCGTGGAAAAATATCATTTATCGATGAAAATGACATCTTTTTGAACATTTACAGTAATAAAATGCGATGTAATTTACGTTGCACAGTGTAGACATATTCCTATTATTATTATTATTATTGGAGAACAGCAACAGTATTAGGTACAATTTAACTAGTTTATTGTGACTATAAAATGAGTAAAGGCTGTGTTTAGTATATGGCATATTGCACTCTCAACACATAGTTTAACAATTGAATTGTTCTAATACTAAAGGAAGCTATTTTTATATAAAGATCTTGATTATTTATTACGATACATTTAATTAAGAATGTGATATAAGTGTCAGGGAAATGATGATTGAACAACAAAGAAGTCGAAGAAGATTAATATGGAAAATATTTAAATCGTCTTGGCAATGTTAATTATATTGAACAGGTTATTAAGGATTACGGAGTAATGAAACGTCTCGAAAAACTTAAAAATTTATTGTAAATTTCTATTCATATGATTTTATTCTGTATATTGTGAATGTTTATCGTTTTATTTATTAAAATAAATCTGTGTTATAAGTGCTGTGTAAGTTGATGTGTGTGAGTAATAAATACACGACAATTATATCAGAAGTGCAATAAAATTTTTACCCTTTTCCCAGAGGAGCATGTACATCAAAAGTTGTGATTGTCCAAAAATTCGAAAATTAAAAATGTTACAGTAGAAACTCCCCAATAACGTTTTCGATTTAAGCAGGTTTGAGTCACTCCGGAAGTGATTAACGCTTTCTAAATCACTAGAGAAGTAAGATATCTGAATCATAAATTGATAACACTAATACACTAATACAATGCATTATAACTAAGGATAACAAGTTCAATATGTACTTCAAAATCCGTACTTCAAATTCATTAATCATTTATTTTCTAGGATTCGAGTAATATTCATAAGAAATAATATTTCATACACTGCAGTTGCGAAGTAATCAATTCCGACAATTTAATTTCGAATTTTAGAAAAAATATCCCTGCAGTATTCGAAATATATTTAAAAGCTTGTATCGCTTTTATTACTGATATAACTCAAAAAAAGATTCAACTTTCTGTCTCTTTCCAATCTATGTAATATATATTTTTGTATTTTTCTCTAAGAATTTACCCTCAAGATTCGGAAAAATTTGTCTCCCAATGAAATATAAAAAATATGCGCTTAACAAGTTTTTGTTTTATATAAAATATATGTTATATTATATAGTTTTTGCATACAAATTCTTTTATTTTTATAAACTTATATGCACAGATCATCATCAGGATCCTCTTCATCTATATCATCTACATCTTCCGGTTGATAAAATATCCTGGATGTATTTGTTGCATTCAAAGTGTAGGGTAAAGGTGTCTTGTCCCTTTGGTCCATCTCCTGAGCGCTCATTTCTATTCTAAATGACGCTTCAATCTTTACTGGTTCTGGTTCCGTCTTGCGGATCCTTGGTACCACAACTTTTTCAGCATTGATCCGATAAGATTCAATATCCTGCCTTATTATTTCTGTTTGGCATATCATGGAACCACCCGACTTTCTATGGGTGAGCTTAGCATTATAAATTAAATTGTTTGTAGGGTTGACTCCGGTAAACCTTTCCAGTTTGACATAAGTAGTGCCGAAAGTCTCGATTGCGGGAACTTTGATCTGCATGAAATCCCTCCGATAAATACATATCAATTGCGACACTTGCCTACTTAACTTCTCCACAAACCGCAGAGCTTTTCCCAAACCCACATACAGAACCAAAGAACTCAAACAATTGACAACAACCGTATTTTGAGGCTTCAACTTGACAGTTTCGAGTATATAATCGAGATTTTCCAAGTCTTTACTCTCAATGTTTTCATTCGGATAAACATCATAGTAATCGTGCAAGTTTACATTCGGTGATATGAGCGGTTTTGGTTCGTCGTCGTACCAAGCCTTTGGATCGGAAAATGACAACAAATCGATATTGTAGTCAGAATTCTTCTCCTTCCACACGTTCACCCATCCGGCTATCAATGCTGTCGCATGCGTTACATCTAGACCTATGCAAAGAAATTAGGATTTACAAAAAATGTAGATTAATTTAGATTGTACTCAATTCTCCGACTATATATGGTTTTTTTTGCGCTCTCAGAGTGTATACATGGGTCTGTCACGTTCGACGCTATTTTTCCCTATCTTAAAAGTATTTTAAGAAATCTGAAAAAAACCATGAAACATCTGCCTACATTGTAGTTGACAATTTTATAGGTATTTTGATAAACAATATTTATTTAATACAACGTTTATTCCTGGCAGGCTTGCAAGTTTTACAATTACGAGCAGATATTTTGACTTGGACACCGTAGACCCATGTATACAGACGGAGGGTTAATAAAAGAATACTTAATAAAGGAATATAACCTTCGTCTATAACAATTACTTTCGCCCCATCTAGCAAAGGTAATGTTTCCACGAGTGACATTCTTGTTGTACAAGCTGTAGCTTTGTAAAAAAAATAATAAGTGTACCAGCAAAGTAATTAATTAATAAAAAAACACGGACGATAGAGGAGCCTTCATTGTTGTTCTCCTAAAGAGTCGCACGTGCGCGACGCGTGGAACTGCGATATCTGCTATTTTTGGATATTTGGAATATCGCCGACATGCCTCTCGTAATCGTGTCAACAGAATTTATCTAACGCGTGTCTATTTCTCGTTACACGGTGTGTCACGGGCGCGAAGCGGCAAACTGTGAGTCCGACGGCGACGGACGCTCTTCTCCGAACGTATTGGCATTTGGCATCACGCATCACGCGGAATCCAGGGAATGTGAGGGAATAAACATAACCACGTCAGCAAAATCATATTATGACGAACGCGAGAATTTGAGTCATCCTAGCGAGATACGAGTTCCCAGTTTTTTATGGAAATATCATTAATAATAATCTTTGATAAGGATAGGGCAAGGAGAAGTGAGGAGAAGTCATCAAAGAACGAGAAATTCCTAATTATTCAATAAAGAAATAAAAATATATGCGCTAATGTGGGAATCTGGGAATATGTGCGCGATAGTATCGAGAACATCGAGATTCTGAGGTATCGATAGCGAATGTCGTCAAGATTCAAAAGATCGATTCTCCATAAGTGTATTATTTGTTTATAATGAACTCTTTATGGAATCTGAAAAGTAATCGTAAAAGCCTTTATCGTTTCGAGTAAATCTTCCGCTTTTTATTGGCTTATCTTCAACGGAATCGATACCATTAATCAATATTTGTAGAATAAGAGAGATGAGTAATATGGGAATATTAGTGATATTAGAGATATCGATTATCGTGTATGGCCTTAAATGACGCGATCTTTTTAATAATGCAACGTATTGTGTATTACAATTTGTTAATATTTGAATACTTTTATAAATATTTTATCATTTTGGAATTCAAGTTCTAATTCCTTTTCTATTTTTATTTCAGTTTTATTATTATATAAGAAGTATTAAAGGAAGTATTTAAGAGAAAAAGAAGTTATAAGTAAAAAAATAATGGACGCAAAATCTGCTCTTAATTGCATTTAAGATATATGTCGGGACAAAAAGGAGAAAATCGAGGAAAATTGAAAAATGCATAAAAACATCGATATCTCGTTTGAACATCGGCACGAACCAAAGGAACAACAGTCGCGTCGTGTTCTCTTCGATTGTGACGACTCTGTGGCGATCCTGAAATTTTATGCTACCAACTTCATCATACGTCAATTTATCAATTTGGTAATTATGCAGAGCCACTCTCCGATGACCTTGACCTTGACACAGAAGGTTACCCTTCTGATTGTGAGTGATTTTTGAAGATTTTAGCCGGCTTTTTTTCTTTTTCCTTCCGATGTGGATTTAAAAAGATAAACTCTGAACTAGTGCAGCCGGTTTAGCAATAGAAAACAGACTCAAAATTTTCATACAAATTCTAATTAAAAATATAAAAAATTCTGCGTCATTTTTCCACCAGAATTTACGCGATTGGTCCGATGGCGGCGCCATTCAATCGCGCGCGCGCGCGCGGAAGCTCCCCGAGGGGGCGTTGTCGCGGCGGGCTGGCCGACAGGCGGCGCGGCGGTCGCGGCCGAGAGGTGTATCGCCCAACTGGACACCATTCGGGTGGGCGAACGTGACCGAAGACATAACGAAAATGAGTGCCAGAGTGTGTGTCACATCGAGGCAGTTTCGCTCGCAATAGGGAGGTTTTATTTTGACAGTGCGATACGCGGGCGGCTAGCGCGATGCTCATCACCGCGGCGCGTCCCTGAGCGAAGCCGTGTAGCGTCGTGTAGCGCGCGTCCGTCGCGTAAGATCAGAAATATCGCCGCTCCGGGTCTCAGCCAGTTGGAGACGAGCGGGCGCGCTGCGTGTGCACCTGCATGTGTCACTTGTGAGTGCAGTGCGAGCCAGCGGACACGTAGTATCTACCTACCTACGCATTGTTACGCGCGAGTAACGCGACTTTGTTATTATTATTGTTATTGTTGTTGTTATTGCCACTGTCGCCGCCGTCGCCATCTCCGTCGCCGTCGTCATCGTCGTCGTCGTCATCGTCATCGCCGTCATCGCTAACGTCGTCATCGTCGCCGTCGACGTCGTCGCTGCCGCTGATGCCGCTGATGCCGCTGATGCCGCTGATGCCGCTGTAACCGACATCGACGACGCCGCGGCTGCCGCTGTTCTCCGCGTGCATCCGCCTAATCCAGGAGTCAGTACGTCGCCGGTCGTTGCCGTGGCGTGTCGCCCGATGCGAAACTAGAAGAGAGCACCGCACTGGAGATCTCGTCACCGATGAGTTTGACCTGCTGTTCGCTGCTGCCTCTCTAACTAATCGCAAGCGTGTGTGATGCCCGGGAGCCGCTCCAGCACGGACCCAGAGCACAAGTCACCGCGGGAAAGTGGTGAAGACTCGGAGGATGAGAGCGAGATCCTGGAGGAGAGCCCGTGCGGGCGGTGGCTTAAGCGCCGGGAAGAGGTATAACGTTTCTTCAAACTCTTCTAACTGCGCTACGTCCTGTTTACTCCCTTTATCCTTATTCGTTCCTCCGCAGAGGTAAAGCACTTTTGCATGACCGTTTACCGCTTGAAGCTTGAAGCTTTCACCACGTAACGAGGATCGAGAAAAAATTTCGAAATGTTTTACTCTTTTTTTCCATTTTCACTTTCGGTTTCCATTTATCATGGTAATGGTAGTGGTTCATTAGAGGAACCTCACCTGCCATGGATTTTAATTATTATCAAAACAATAGGCCTATTCTTTTTACTTGAACCTGAACTTGTTGCAGAGTTCATCTTTTCTTTCTTTCTTTCTTTCTCTCCAATGTGAAAAGAAAGAGAGGAAGGATGAACCGTGCAAGAAGTTTAGCTGAAAAGAACAGGCCTATCAATGTCAAAACGTGATTCATCAGGTTGATTTATCGTATAGATCCTAACTACCTAACTAATTGATTTTAACTATCTGTTTAACTGTGAATGCTATCGGTGCAATTTCCTGTGTTCGTAGGTCTCTACGGCCAAATTATGATAATTTAGAATAGTAATATCCAAGATATTATGTGTTCTTGCTCTTGCATCTTAATGCATCTTAAAGATCATTATCTTCACAACGTGCAAAACATATTCTAACATAATGCGACTGGACTATAATTATACTGTGACTTGTAAATATATTTAGAAGTATCAAAGTAAAGACTTCCCCCTCCCTCCGCTCGTATCTTATTCACGTTTCTCTGTATTTTAATTTACAAATGTCTCTTAAACAGCAATATTCGACGATATTCGTGAATGCAAATTTGTCTAAAATGCCTTTGTTTCAATTGCGTTGTAATAAATACTTATTAACGTAACTCATTTCACATTTGCATTTATACAGGTGGTTGTATGTACCCAGATGGTGCTGTTATAAAAAGCTTTTTAGAGATTTTTCCCTGCATGAAATGTGCCTCTCCTTTGGACTATTGTGCTTCTCTCATTATTCAGTATAGTATCTTACCTGTATCTTAATCTACCGTACCGAAATCTTGGCACAAATGTCTAACCAATATTAGGGCTCATTCATATTTTATCCTAAAAATAGACTGCTGACGTTCTGTTATCGAATGTATAAATCAATGAAATTATTTTGATCATGCTTATTTCGCATGCAGTTCCTGCCTTTCCGTAGAGAATAGAGCATGTGTTAATAAATATTAGTTTTATACTCGGTTTTATGGCCTATTCTAATATTAATTTATCCTATTTTTTTACTCGCTTTTTCCATCTGGACTTTTTACTCCAATATGATTATTGGTCATATTTTGAGAATATTTCTCTCACCGATCGCACTATCATAAAACTAAGACGCATTTTTTTATTACAAATAATATTAAGCTTTTTTCTAACATTGTTTATTGCCACGTGTGCTTTTGTATTTAACAATGACTAAAATTTATAATTTATCATTAATCCTTTTGAGTTATCGATGTATATATATTTTTTAAAGTGAGTATTACGATTTTTAAGTAAGTATTATTCAGTTTTTTTTTTCATTTTTTTAAAAATAATACTTTCTATGAAAATAGATGAAAATTTTATCTTTTATGAAGTAGATCTTGTGAAATAGATATGTCTGTGCATAGAAATATAAATCTATATATTTGCTTGATATATTCTTTATTAATCATGGAACGTGTGTACCTATTCCAGGTATATGTAGGTTCCAAATCAACGTTAGCCGAAGGTTCTAGCTTTGGATCAACGAGAGGAACTGAAAACGAAATTCCTGAAATGGAAGTACGTACATTGCAAAACTGGATGATGCAGAATGATTCCTATGTTTTGTTGTACCTACGTCGAGCCATTATTTCTCTAGAATATTTTACACTTTAGAATATCTTACACAGAATTATACTAATGAATGGAGACAATAACAATTTACATGCATTATACTATTATGAACAAGTTCGACATTATTATCACTAACGTCTACAGCGTGGCAAACCCTCTTCTGAATTATCTCCCCCTCCTCAAATTCCTGACAAGGTCACATTCATGTAATAGTAAATAGGCGTTGAAATCGTTTCAACACTACTTTAAGTACACTTAAAATGGACTATTACAGTAATACAATCCATTATACTATATATGTATAGACTCGTAGATTGCATTGAATAAACCTACTCGGTCACAGTCTATAGCACGTATTTACAAAGTGTCGTTACAATATATTCGTGTATTTAACAAACCACATAAATATCCGAAATAACGAGTATTCGGATAATAGGCGTATGTAAATTCGGGTATAATTGGATGCAGATACTACATACGTAACAGCACCACACACAATGTTACACCACATTGTTTATAAGTTTCTCTAATAAATTAATAGTTCTTAGTTCTTTTTTTTCATTAAGGTAATTATAAAGATGTATGGATTAGAAACTAGTGTTTGTTTACAGGTGGAACAAAGAGATGTTCCAGGAATTGACTGTGCCTATCTGGCGATGGATACAGAGGAAGGTGTCGAAGTCGTGTGGAATGAGGTGCAATTTTCGGAAAGGAAAAACTTCAAGGCCCAGGAAGAAAAGATACAACTCGTTTTTGAGAACCTCACGCAATTGGAGCACCCTAACATTGTTAAATTTCATAGGTATTGGACAGATACCCATAATGACAAACCCCGAGTAAGTTATATATCAACTAGTCATGCATAATTCTGTTGCCTTTAAATCGATACAGTTTGCATATTTTTTTATTAATTCGTTTCTTTTATATTATTTCTCAGGTTATATTTATAACGGAATATATGTCATCTGGGTCCCTGAAACAGTTCCTAAAACGAACAAAACGCAATGTAAAAAAGTTGCCTCTACAAGCGTGGAAACGGTGGTGTACGCAAATACTTTCTGCACTTAGGTAGTATATACAATATGTACTATTCAAACTAATCATCTTATTCTCAACTAACATATGTTGCGTTTGAAATGTTTCAGTTATTTGCATTCCTGTTCACCTCCTATTATACACGGGAATCTTACCTGTGACACAATATTTATCCAACATAATGGACTTGTAAAAATTGGTTCAGGTAAGTAAGAAGAAAAAAAAATTGAAAGAACTTTCTCTTGCTACATAATGTATACAGCGATATCATTTTACATATAAACAAAATTGAACGGCATGCCTAAATTTACATATATATCTGAATTCGTATGTGGTAAATATAAATTATCACACGATAGAATCTTGTTGTTCTCTGGACGAAGATAGTTAATATGTAACAAGATGAGATTATATACATATATATATATGTGAGGTATCTTCATCTTCTCATTCACAGGGTTGTCAGAAGCTTATTTAGTTGTAATTTTGAGAAATACACAAACAGTAGCAATTATATTTTTATTAGTACTCGTGTTTTTTTTTTGTTTACATAAAGTGTTAAAGAAGATACAGGTCTTAGAAGGCATATATTGTTCAGTGACATGAGTAAGAAATAACTCGTGTTAATATTTTTTGCTCAATTTAGTGATTTATCATATGTCTTCTAAGTGTTAAATCTTTTTTTTTTAGCATCCATACAATACGTATGAATGAAGTAGGGGTTTTCAGATTTGTATCATGTGCTACTTATTACTCATTACTCAGCTGAAACAAATAATAATTATATGACTCAGTTCCTGATCGAACAAACAACATGACAATATGATAATAATGACAATATGATTCTCTATTGTGTGTCAATATAGGTGCTTCTCTGGTTTGGCACACAAATATCGTGGAAATATTTATTTACATAAATATTTCATACGTATACTCAATTATGTTTTACAAAAGAATTATTTGTTATGAATAATTATAAGGCAGTACATCATTAGACTAAAATGAACATTTTTAAACCAGTATTATTATTATAATAATCAAGAGACACGGCGGTGTCTCCCGCCAAGTGTATATTTAACAGGGATACATATACATCAAACGTGATAATTACTAATCATTTGTAAATAGTTAAATTATTTTTTAGCGCGAATAGCATCTATGTATATATGAATGTATGAATACATGTATGTTAAAAGAACCGAATTGATTGCGATTACATAAAAATGAATGTGGTTCTACCGAATTATATTTAATTTAAATAGTATTTAGAATTACTTGTAACATATTATTACTCTATTATAACACACACGCGTTTTTTTCCTATAATTCTATATAATGTTAGTAACATGAGTCCATTAGAAAGATTGTGTTAAATTGCTTTTTCATATTAGGAGTAACTTGAGTCCTCATTTTTAATTGTAGCAAATAGGCTAATCTAGATAATGAAAAAAACACAGCAAAGCCTTTGAAGAGAGAGGAAGTACAAATCGTACTTTCATCCATGGAGGATAAATCCACCAACGTCGATGTCTTCAATTGGTGTTATTGTCAAAGGTGATGAATTTCAAGAAAAAAATCATTTGGCAGATTGTCATCAGCTGTTGCCAGCTAAGTAAATTAGGCGTAGAGAGGTAAACAACTCCTATACTAATTATTAAGTAGCCCATTAAATGTACGGATAATTACAATTTTTTCTTTTTATTATGTTAGTGCCACTATGTTGCACTATTATCTTGTTCTGGTTATTAATTGTATTTAACTAAGGAGGGCAAAGAGTGCTCACGTGTTTCTTTGCCCTTCTCACAATCACCTAGCGCACGCATTTCCATTGTATTTTAATATATACGTTGCTTTTTTGTTCTTCCTGTGTAATTTTCGATTAAGGGATTTTACTTCCCAAATTCATACTTATTCTGACTCGACAAAAGTGGCTCTTTATAGCAGAGCTGTGCAATCAATCGAAAAATGTGTGGTTATTTCTTTTTTTTTATATAAAATAACAATTCATGTTTTATTTGTACATCTGTATCTTTCAAGAAACATGCTTCTCTTTTCAGAGACACTTTTACATTTGTATATGCGAAAACTATTAATTGTACGAGGGCTCAAGTTACTTTTAGGATACATTTTCAGCTGAAACACAATTTTTCTAAAAATTTAGTCATTCATCCTCTGGCAGCAAACATATGGAATGCGTAGTAGATATGTATCTAAAATACATTGATTGTCTATTAGAATGTATATTTTGTTTACGTATGTCACGTCTACATAATTCTGTCTGGTGGCTGCCCTACAAAACCAAGTCTAACACATTGTCGAATACGTTCATATTAATATACCATTTTTATGTTGACGCTTTCCTTGGAATTGAACAGCTTGTGAAAATGGCAATAATCTCTTTCTAATTACAGTAGCCCCAGATGCAATTCATCACCACATCAAGACTTGTAGAACGAACATGAAGAACATGCATTTTGTGGCTCCAGAATATGGAAGTGAGTGCACCGTTTGTACGAAGGCGTGGATCAAATTAGCGTGGATTTAAATTATATTCAAACAATTTGTTACTTTAAGATTCCGTCACACCTGCCATTGACATTTATTCGTTCGGAATGTGCGCTTTGGAGATGGCCGCGCTGGAAATTCAGGGAAACGGTGATACGGGTACAATTGTTACCGAAGAGAACATCCGGAAGACAATAGAATCTTTAGATGATGTTCAACAAAAAGATTTTATTCGTAAATGTCTTCAGGTGGATCCGCTTAGTAGACCGAGTGCGAGAGAGTTGCTCTTTCACCCCGTTCTATTTGAAGTACATTCTCTCAAGTTGCTCGCAGCACACGCCTTGGTCAACTCGGCTAGTAAGTTGAGAAGCAAGCAATTTGTCATCTATACGCTATAAATAAATTAAATATTAAAAGTATATTATTGTTTAAAAAAGTAAGGTAATATCATAAAATGTTTATTTAATGAACATTGATCATCTATAGTAATCTATAACATAATATTATCAAGATCTATCAAGTAAAAAAATCTGTTAATCATCCAACGCGATGTATGGTATATTGTGAACGTGGCTTAAAGATAGTTATAATGATTGCGATTATAAATAACATTGATTATTTTACAGCTAACATTTCGGAAACAATCACAGACGAAGTGTTACAAAGGCTATATGGACCAGATACCGTAGTCGCCGAAATAAAGTATCAAGGGATACCTCCGCAACAAATTCGCTTAAGTGATATTCCCGTTACGGAGAAATTAGAGAAATTTGTTGAAGACGTAAAGTGAGTATCTCAGTCATGAGATACATGATTGGATCATGAGCCTGGATTTTCTTATATCGGATAAGTTGGTAACCAGAGTGATTTTACGTTGCCAGGTATGGAATATATCCATTGACTGCATTTATGGCGAAATTGCCTCCGCCTGTCCGACCGAGGGCGATATCGCCCGAAGTGACAGAATCGGTTAAATCGGTTACACCCGAGCCCGTGGACGTGGAGTCTCGAAGAGTAGTTAATATGATGTGTAATGTTAAGCCTAGAGAAGATAGTAGTGAATTACTAGTGAGTGGCACATAGAACATTTTAGTGAGATAGCCTATGGTATCATGTATCAACAATTTGTATCATAAATCGGTATATTATTTTTGTGCAGATGACAATATTGTTGCGAATGGATGACAAAATGAATAGACAATTGACGTGTCCCGTGAGCCAAATGGACACCTCGATGCTTCTCGCACAGGAACTTGTACATTTTGGATTTATTAATGAGGTAAGTTATGTCGCGCATATCTATCGCCAACGAGCGATTCCGCATTGCGAGAGAGAACTTAACGAGACGTTTACGACTGTGTTGCAGAACGATCGTGATAAAATAGCCAATTTAATTGAGGAGGCATTGAGGAGATACTTCAACAAGCAAATGGTGACGCCAGGAATGGTATCATTAACTAATCTTCCTACTCAAACTACTTTATTGCTGCCTGGTTCGGAATTTCCATGTCTGCAACACTTTGACAATTCCGTGTGCAATGCCACAACATCCAATAGTGATAATGCAACTAACCTGCTGCCAAAAACCTCAGGTATACCTGTGTCAAGTAACAAAACGAGTAAACTTCACGATGATGCAGAACCGCCGACAATCAGCGAGAGCGGTAGTTAACCATCCAGGACGTCTGATAACTCAGTTCACTGTGCCACTTTGCACGCTTTATGTATAGACTGGCTATGTATTTTTATATTTAAGTAAAACGGAAAGGAGAGGAATGGAAGTAAAGATGGGAGGGTGCCGTGGCTGCCACCTCTAAGCTGAATACGACTGCAAATTAGGAAACCGCTTAGCATATTTACTTTCGTATTTAGGCTATCCAATTAATACTTCCGTTGTCGAATTTCGTTGGTCCTCTATATTCTAGAGCTTTTATGTTATACATTACATCTCCTGTTATATCGTTATATATGGGTATGCGATAAATTGCGAGAAAGAATGTATAAACCTAATGTAAAAAGACCAAAATACTTGTGATTGTATAATTAAGAGGATAGTTAGAGGTTTGCTGGATATTGATTCATATTTATACGAAGCTACGTACGATTTGATACTTACCTGTCGTAATCTACCTATCCGGGATACAGTTACGAGAGCTCGTCATGTATCGCGTTTCTTATAATGTCTCTTAGAGTTAAACGATGAAAATTAATACGCCGAAATTGTACATCATGCTTTTCGACATGACAATGTATATCATAAAGTTTATTTCGTGTGCGTACAAATCGACAAGAATTGGATTCAATTATGTGTAAGAAAAAAAAAAGACTATCTCTTCATTGTACAGCTGTTATAAAATCCATTAATATTGTATGGATTCTTGGTTTTTCTTCCGGACAAATCATTCGATCTCTCACCGCTCTTATTACTTTCATCAAAATACTCAATCTATTGTAAAGCCTTGCCTAGAAGTGAGCGAATATGATTATTCGCGAGAGAAAGTATAGCAGCGTGCTTGTTCATTTTACTTTTAGTTCTATAGACAAGAATGCGATGTAATATTGGCTCAATAATAGTGTAATTTGGTAGTAATCGGATAAAGCCACGGCCCTACTCTATACTTGGGTATTATTGATGTGATTAAACTAAGATTATTAAATCTCGATAAAATTAGAAAATCCTTGTAAATATTTTATATTTTTAAGAAAAAAATCTGTTGACACAGAAAACTAGTCATATAGGTATATTCGAGTGCTAACAGACTAACACAGATCTTATTACGTCTTTTGCATTTATAACACGTGCTTGGCCAAGAGAGAGATACTGCTCCAATTTCATACCTCGGTCGAATCAATTTCAGTGAAGCATTTCTCATCGAGTAAACGACTAACCCTACTAGAGGTATCTATTACCTACAACAACATAAACTTCGATCTTAAGTATGTAAGTAGATTATCAAACTAAATTGAATGTGTATAGCTTTATAATACAAATTATAAACGACGAAAAAAAAGCGCGACGACTGACTCGTGGATATTATGAAAGGGCTGTACGATGACAGTGATAAATAAATACTTTAACTCGGAAACGCTATCGACTTGAGTACTCTCACCTTCTGAAAAATCTGTACAAATCGTACACGAATCGAATTCTCACGCAGTTGATTTCTCAGCGTTCTATTCATTTATTCGTACGGTAGGTCTCCTCACGATATACAATGGACGTAAATACAAGTGTCTATAATAAAGCGTGAAAATTTCGAGATTTAAGGTAAATTTTCTGATGTGGATGGAGTGCGATGATGATCACTTGTCACATCGACTTTTACGACTATTGCCGATTCAATTATCAGCGATCAGATTACAATTGGTCTGACGCTCCGGTCTCGAACACATGCGAGAGTATAAGAAATAAGAAAGGATTATATGTATATATGTACTTTAGAGATTTTGGTTTGCAGCTCCTAATACGACTGTATCGTTCATTTGCTGCAATAATGACGTAACTCAAAAAATAAAGTTTTCCAGATGAGATGGTTTTAAATTTAAATCGTTAAAATTTTGTAATATTATTTTAAAATGGGATTTTAGTGTAATAACTAATTGTAAAAAAGAATAAAAATATCTGACTATATATTTTCATTTAGTGTATTAAATTCTCATCATTGGCAAGTAACTTTTTGAGTTATGTTGTAGCAAATGAGCAACATCGCGTTATCATATAGTCTCCGTTACATAGCGAAAAACGCCATATCGACGAGCATTATCCTAGATAAACTACGATACAAGTACGATACGAAATGATCTGCGATTCGCTTATTAATGTGGAAATTTGTGGCGAAATCCGTTTTGTACAAATTTAACAACCTACGTCTGTTGACGCGTCTGTCGCAAATATACTTTCTCGCGAGCTTGACAGATTTCAAGCTCCCTCGTTGGCGTGCGTGCGATTAAGCAGATAATCGAGGTCGTGAGAGATACGGTCCAGCATGCCGTTGGTCGCGCTGTCGCAGCCGCCCGCCGTCACCACGATCTCCGGTGTCTTCTCCTCGCCGTCGGGCTGCTTGCGCTCGCTCGTGTTGGCGATGTCCGGCATGGCGCTCACCACGTGCTCCCGGCTCTTCAGCTCCGCGCTCGATCGCGACGATAGCTCGACGTCGCTCTTCACGGCCAGCGTGACGTCCGGCATCGCGCCCAATCGCGACTCCACGTCGGCGCTGCAGAGGACCTTGGCCGAAGCTTCCGGGGACACGCTGGTCGCCGGCAGGAAGATCTTGCCGTCCCCGCGATACTTGCCCGACACGTCGCCGCGGAAGCCGCCGCGCTCGTTCACGCCGTAGGCCACCGCCTCGTTGACGCGGGTGCCGCGCGTCGGAAACGCCGGGTCGACAAATACCGGGGGTTCCTGATACTTGCGCGGGCTCGTGCTGTAGTTCTCGAGGTCGATGTTGTCCGAATGATCTATCCGGATCTCCGGCAGAAATCTGCTGACCGTGGGGACGGAGGACTTGGCGTAGGCGGACGAGGACTCGGACACGAAGTCACGCATGTCTATGCTACCCGCGGCAACACCTCGCACCTCCCGATATGGCTCGCCGACGATCGAGGACGACGCCGGGGGAGTCGCTGAGTCGTTCTCCACTTCAGCGTCAGCTTTCGAACACACTAACGAACGTAGCACGAATGTTAGCATTTTCGTCGTGCCAGTAGTCTGGCACTTTCATAATCATTAAAAAAAAAATGTCCTTATTTTTGACATCATAATACACTAACTAAAATGAGTGACATACTACCTTAAGCAGATTAAGTTTACGATACCTTTGATGGGTTCCGACGTGTGTTCTTCGTCTACGTTGCGTTTCCACTTGATTCTCCGCAGCATTGGCCCGATAATCGCACTCTCGCCGTTAACGATGTATACGATTATTATACTGAAGCCCTGCGCGCATCGATAATTAGCGAATAATTTTAATATATTTATTATCTACTGTTTGTCAATACCCCAGACAGTCAAATCTATCGAAAGCAGATCTTACAAAGTATCTGCTAAAAAGTTTGTCGGCAGAAAGACTACAGATTTGATGCCGATTCTGATATATCACATGATGTCGGCAGAACGCAAACAGGAGTATAACAGAGACCGCTAATATAATCAGACAGTAGATTGGCGGCAGAAATCGAGGAAACTCTGCAGAAACCGTCCATGTTCTGCGCGGTTTCTGCCGCTAATCTGCTGTCTGATTATGTTAACCCTTAAATGCCACCCGGGGTCCAGCGGACCCCAGACCCTTTAGAATGATATATTTTCAAATGTTCTCCCCAAAAATGGAGCTCATGCTCCCATTGATGATAGTTGAGTGATGGACCTACCCGGTTGTACACTTAGCAGTACTCAGTTTACTTAATTTTTTATACTATGTTAAAATTGAAATTTTAACAATATAAGCATTTTATTCTCTTTTCTAAGCCTTGAACAACATTGAACATAATTTTCATAACTAAATATCAAAAAATCAATAAGTAAGGAAACATTTTTCATGCTGGGGTCTTTTAGACCCCATGTGTTATTTACGAGATTCTTGAGAAGTGTGGCATTTAAGGGTTAACAGACTAACAGACTCTGCTAGCAAAATATAAACTGAATGCGGACGCAGTTGATGTCAGTCTGCTGACATGTCTGATTAAATCTGTTACCAATCTGCCGACAGACTGCTATCATTTTGCTTACTGGGGCGGCTGTTGTTTGCGAGGAAACTCACCAGGGCGAAAGATAAGGACGCAAATACGTAGTGGAAAATAACGGATGATGAATTTATATAGAAAATAGAGGATGCCTCCATGGCGACGATGCCGCATATGACGATAGCCGCACGGTGCAGTATTCGTATTCTGTAGCAAAAAGACAATCGGACGGTTTGTAAAAGGGCCACAAATCTTACAGAGCGAATCCGCACCTACCTCGCTTCTATAGCTTCTCTCTTCATCACGTTCTCTTCCACTAATGTGTGGACCTTGTGGAGCACCCCCATGTACAGCAGCATGAATACTAAAAACATCATTGTAGCGCAGCTGACAAATATGTTGTAGACGCCGCTGCCATATATGAGCCACCAGGATTCGTGCCGCAATCCGGTACTCTTATGCGTTAATTCGGTTGCAAATACAGCTAAGATCGGGACCCCTGAGAAACATGCAAGACATTACAAGATGACACTTCACACTCTCCGCTATCTGCAAGGTCATTTAGATCGAAAGCGTACCAGTTATCACGGCGATCACCGTCGGCTGGAGATGTTGGCTCGGTCGAATTTGTGTGAGCTCGGCATATACTATTAGAGCTTCGGAAATAGGCGCGGACATGCCCACGAGGAGGAACGCCTCTAATCCTATTGCCACGAGCGAGTAAGATGACTGAAATAGTGAGGAATTAACAAAAGAATGTTCAAAAATCACCTGGATCAAATTTATAATTCATAAAACCCTCAAATATACAATATTACATCCAAAACAGTCTATGCTAAGTCTATAGCAAGATGACAACTGTACACATTTCGTAAGATTTAAAATTTAAACAAATAATGACTTTTCTTCGCTAGCAGAAAATTAAATAATTAACGTAGGTAGCTTCTAATCGACGCAACTGGCCAAGCATGAATTTGGTGCTTATCAAGCATTTAATAATAATTCACAAAAATTTTAATTAGCATGAAATTATGTTCAAATTACGCCAGTCTAAAAGATAATTTGTACGTCATCGAAGTAAAATTAAACTTGTATGTTAACATAATTAGATAATTTAAAGTTGGAAATAATATTAATAAGTACGTCAGTATGATGATAAAAGTCCAACTTTTACCATCACATAGTTCTGACATGCTTATTAATATTATTTCCAACTTTAAATCATCTATTATGTCAATATACAAGTTTAATTTTACTTTGATGACACACAAATTATATCTTTTAAACTGGCGTAATTTGGGCACAATGTCATGCTAATTAAGATTTTTGTGAGTTATTATTAAATGCTTGATGAGGACCAAAATCCATGGTCGAAACGTCGTAATATTTATCAATAAATTTGGCCAGTTGGATCGATCGTAGGATTTACTTCATAATAGAATATCAGAGCTAAAATAATTTTAAATTATGAGAGTTAATGTTCTAAGTATTTAAACGAAGGTATATATAATTACTTCCGGAAGATTAGTGTGGACGGCGTAAATAAAGATGGCCATCGCGCCTATCAATGCACCGCAGCACTGGAGTTTTAGAAAATTCAGCCAGCTTTTGTGCTTCCACCAAAAAGCACCTAGTATCAAAGCAGACAGCAAGCACTGAATGAGGCAACTACTGCATCCGAATATTATGATAAACGTGGTCTGCTCTGTTTTCGCCAGCACTACCTACAACATTCGAAAAACCAATAAACGACGTGACTCTCCGCTCATTATAGAAAAATTTGTGTAAATAAATTCTTCCACCGAAAAATTCTGGAATATGCATTTCAGAAGTGATAAAATAACGTAAAAAAAATTTAATTGAAGAATATGTACTTTTACTGCGCGGGTCGTCAAGAAAACAGCTATTGTCCCCGTAGTAGGGCACAAACAATGCGTCATCACATCGCCGGACACTGTATTTGCTATGCAAGTATTGAGATCCCACGATCCAGTGTTATCTATCAGGCCGCAGGACGTGTTCCAGGAGCTCGTCTGATTTTGTAAATGCCGTATTTGCAGATCAACCCATATCTTGTTATATTTATCAGCGCCAAAGGAGGGCACCGCGATAGCAATCACTCGAGAATTGATGCGAAATTCTAAGTCTGTACCGTCACTACAAAGATAAAATTTTAATTTATATATTTTAACAAGCTGAGAAGATAAATTTTATATAATTATGGAAATTTCTCTTTTTATATATTTTTTTAAATTCTTTGTTTTAGCTTTGTTGTTTTTTCAATAAATTCATCGGATTCATAAAAAGAGGCAAGCTTATTGCCTCATTGTTTTACACAGCTTATTGCCTATTGTTCGATCTCTTCTTAAATAAATTAACTTACTCGAGTTCCTTAACGTATGCTGTTGGTATAAATCGCGACATGTTTTTGTACACGATAACTATTCCGGTAAATGTGTTATTAGATTTTACATTGCGCTGCTTCTTCTTCCATAATCTTATAGCTACTTTGTCTTCGTACCAATCAGGATATCTGTCATAAATAAGTAATCATTTATATAAAAACGTGAAAACTAATTTGGACATAATTTCGAACGCATATAAGTATACAAGGTGCTAAAAAATTATGTAGATAAATTTGGTAGGGGAGTCCAGGAGAACAAGATGAACAGGAGAGGTCAGAAATACCTCTTTTAGATTCTAAGGAATAATGAAGAATGTGGAAAAGTAAATTTGTGCAAAAATAAAGAAGCATGTAATCCACAAAACATATTTTATTGGTGATTTGTAAATTACATGTCTCTTCATTTTTGCACAAACTCAGCATTCCACATTCTTCACCATCCTTTAGAATTTGAAGGAAGCTTTTCTGACCATTTTTTCCTGGAAAAAAGTTGATCATCTAGGACTCCCCCCCCCCCATCGAGTTTATCCACATACTTTTTCAGCATCTGTAGAAGAATATATTATTTTGAAAGAAGATTTCGGTGAAAAAAGAAAATCAATTACATAATAGATTAAAAGGAATTACATATAATCGGACGAAGGTATTTGAAGGGAATGCGTTATACTGTCTCCACTTTGAGATTGCAGTTGCTGAATATCTACAACCATGGACGATAGAGACAGATGTTTATATACATCTTTCAGCTGTTTGGACCAGTGGATTAAATTGCGTTGCGTAAGCTGAAGCAACATCGATAGTTTCTAAAAATAGATGATTTAGAAATTATAATTTAGCTCAGCGATATGTGTAGAGAAGAAGAGAGTATAGTTTTGGATATATGAAATAGTTTTAAATAACAATATCTTTCATAAATTTTTTGAATAAATTGTAATTTTTTTCAACAAGACTGTAAACAATGTTATGTAAACAACGTATAGGTACTCCGTAGTTAGTGCAACTTTTGTTTGCGAAATGTTTGAAACTGAGCCAAAAACGCTGTTATTTGAATTTGCTTCTTGTTCAAAACTAGCCCTCATTCCTACATTGTGTCTAGATCTTTACCTCTTGACTCAAGATTGAGTATTCATCGTCCAGTATGCGATTTATTATGTGAGTCAAAGCCTCCGCGGACGTGTATGCATCTTGTGGATCGATACTGTGCTGATAACGTTCGATTTCTGCCAACATGCTCATTATACGATCGCCTTCGCCAGGATAGAGCGGCAGTGTACGTTTGCGCAAGATCTCCCTAAAGGCGAGGATCGTGTCCAAACTCGTGGTTTTCTGGTAACCCAATGTCAGACTTCGAAACTGCACAGATTAAATCAATTTCACAACATTGGACATGCCTTGATAATAAATTCGAAATATTTTTAATCAATTGTGATAAATAAAACTCACTGTTCGTTAAAAAGCTAACATTTTCACTAAAGTTTTCCGTTTTATTTTATATCAAATATTTTTAAATTCCTATATATATTTAATAATAAATATTAAAACCTAATTAGTGACTAAATAGTAAAAAATACTGCTACGCTTTTTAACTATTACACGCGCTAGTTTGTTCTATCACAATTTGTATCTATGCAAAGATGTTCCATGTATCATATTAAAGAAAACCATTTTAATGGATTCTAAATGGGTCATCGCAGCTCCTTGCGAATCAAATCGATTACAAAGTATTAAAGAGAACAAAATACTCACATTATTATACGGTAAAATCAACGGTTCGTATAAGCAGGACGAAAAATCAGGTATTTGCCATTCGGGTGTGGTAGCGTCTTTCATCGAGCAAAGCCTGGACACTCGTCGGCCTACGAAATACCGAGGACACTCTAGCAACGCCTCTGATCCAGGTGCAGTGTCCGGCCATTGCAAACCCCAAGACTTCACTTTGAAGCATATCGGTATCAATGTTCGATTCATGACTTCGACTCGCACGGACATGGACTTGTGCGCTACGTTGCAGGTGTAAATTGCCGATTTCTAAAATGCCAAACAGGCCGCTTTGTATCAAGTTTACCCACTAATTGTAAGTCTTCTTAATGTTTCTTAATTCTAGGAGCAAGTTAACTTTAATAGAAAGAGGAAAGATTATGCGTTATTTCGAATTGAAATCCTCATAGTTAATCGAATAAAGAAATCAACGTGGACGGCGCTTGCTACCTGAGTGTTAGTGATCTTTAGAATGCTACCCGCTGGATACAGATCCTCCCAAACCGCTCGACCGGGCTCCAGTTTGAGCAAGGCGCGATTCTTCGTCCAACCGAATCCGATCCCGATGTTACGCATGTTGGGAGTCATGCAGGTCAGCTGTATATCATTGCCCTGCGAATAATCGTCTGAGAATAAATATATGTGATATGTAATTAATATAGACATCATATATTATTATATATGATGTCTTCTTTTCAACAAATTTTAATTATTCACGCATCGAACGAATCTATTTGCGACTTACTTTCTCTATAGTGGCGCTCATCGGCACCACCTTCACGTCCGGCTCATCCCTGACCTCGATGTAGATACCTTTGCATTGCTGCACACCCCAGTCAACTACCTGACACGTATATTGACCGGCGTCGAGCAGAGTCGCCTTGTCGATCGTCAGCACCGACGTGTATACATCCGATCCATCATTCGGCATACGATTAATTCGAATTTCTCTAAAATGGCAAAATGATCGAGATGCACAAACCGAGAAAATCATACTCACGAAGAATGAAGTATATACAAATTATATATATCTTAATATTGTTACTTTAACTGTTGCTTTACGATATTGTAATGTAAACTCTTGAACTGCCGATAGTTGGATTACCTGACAGCTTTACTCATATTCACCAACATGCTATCTTTGTACCAGATGAAATCTATGCTGTAGCTTCCTTGAGCAGCGCACGACAAAACGATTTGCTCTCCCAAGTGAACCTCGTAATCGTTTACTTGATTAATACGGAGACTCTGAAACGCGAGGTTTTTTAGCGTTTTTCAGTTATACCGCAATTAATCACACTTTCAAAAACGTTAGTTTTGTTTTTGTTAACTGAGATTTTTAACTCCAACTTAAATCTTCGACTTCTTTAGAGGAATTAGAGAGAAGGCGGAGAATGATCTTCAATATCATTCAAATCTCGAATAACTCTAATATATAATAATGTATATGATTCTGTTCTGCTTTAACGCGTTAATGTTCAAATGTACATATGTTACTAAAATCAAACACGAGCCAGTAAATAACTAACAATGACTTTTTAATTTGACCAAACTGGCTATCTTTACTTAACCCTTTTCGGTCACACTTCCCGAGAATCCCGTACCGGTCACACTGGGTGAAATACACCCCCAGCGTGTTTGCACGTGTATAAAAAATTGTAGGTGACCTTAAAGAAAAAAAAAATATCCTGTTGTAGTTTAAGTCTTCCTTAAAAAGACTGTATAGGTTTGATTTGCAAAAAATTAATTTAACATATGTAAAAAAATTGTTGAACAAAAAGTCGGAAAAGTGACTTTTCACAAAAACTAATGTAACTTTTTCAATTTTTAAGATATTTTAATTTTTCAAACGGTTTTTTCATCCTCAGATGACGCACTTTTCACTCATTATTGCAGTTTATGCGGCCGTTCCAAAAAGTGTGTTGATTTTGAGGTATAAAGGTGCGATTTTTTGCAGAAAAAAATGCCGAGAGAGAACTAACGGGCCGAAAAATATACCACCGACGGGGATCGATACTTGGAAGGTCCCAACTACCTGTAGATAGCGGCACAAGGCCCATTTCCATTGGTTTACTGGGTCGTTTTCGAAGTCAAAATAAACGTTGGGGTGTAGACCCCATAGTGTGACCGTTAAGGGTTAATATAATTGTCACGACGCCGCGACGCGACGTTTCGATTGATTTTGGTCCTTTTCAAGTCTGAATCTATCTAAGTCATGAAAGCTGAATTTAAGTTGGTTAGACCAAAAGATCTCCTTAACTTGTCACGTCGTGAAAATTATATTAAATAAAGATAGCCAGTTTGGTTGAAATAAAAAGCTATTATTGTATAATGTTACCTATATACTTATATGAATTACCTGTAACTTAAGCGCGGGCTTTTGTTGGAAGGTGAAGTGCGTGGACTCCAACGCAATTTCACTGAGACGTCGACGCTGCACGAGTCGATTGAGGGACTCGCGAATTTTATCACCGTCGTCGGAATGCCCGAAAAAATGAAAAGTAACTTCGGCCGTTGGTCTGTTGAAGGAAACGGCATACAGTAAAACAGCGACTGAGCGTAAAGGATATTTCTCGCAAAAAAAAAAAAAAAAAGGTATATTTATTTCTTCAGTACGTTACTTCAAAACAAAGTGTATTCTAATTTATTAGCAAGAGAGAGGAAAGGAATAACTGATCCAAAGTACTTTATACAAAAATAATTTCAGACGCGATCCGTTTTGATATTTTGCATATAACTGTTACGTTTTATCCTCGAATGTGTACCTCTACTCACGTCACGTTCAGGATTTTTAATTCCTCCATGGAAGTGATATTGGAGTTCTTTAAGTATCTTGCAAGCTACGGGAAAAATTTTTATGAATTAAGCGAGCACGAATTATACGATTTCGTATAGATAGAGATAGAATAAGATGTAAAAGATATGTATGGGAAATAAAAAAGCCTTTTGTGTGTTCTTCTTATACATATATCATATAATATTATCAATGGCGATGTTATACATTTACATTGTTTTTCGACATCAGCTGTCGATGTTTATAAAGCATACATAACAAAGATCAGTTTGTCTTGTGACAAACGTGTATACAATTGATAGATATATACGTCGCATACGCTAATCAATATTTCATATCCTACGACCACCGAGCGAGTGATTCCGAAAGAAACACCACTCGTCTGATCGCAATCGTTGTTCTAGCAATTAACAGATCTGCCCTCCTGATCAGCTGCTTCGCTTCACACTTTCTGCATTCGAGTAGAAATAAGTACTCGTGTGTCGGTGGAGAGAAAAGAAAGAGAAGAATTGAAGGAGAGTACGGAAAGTGTTTTCAAGCAGCAGCTAAAAACTCACGGACTTGGCGAGATGGATAGAATAAATCTCGCTTACATATATTTACATTTCAATATAAACTGTCCATTATTAGCAGCCTCGTTGGCGAGGCACACAGGACACGTTGCTTGCCGAGTCGAAACTCCCCCTGATCCTTCGCGTGGAGAATCTCTCCGACGCAGGGACCTCAGCAAATGGCTTCGGCTTGTGTAAGACCGCACGTAATCCGGTCCTTTAGTTTCAGCTCTCAAGGACCAGTCTTTGAGTGTCACTTCGGCAACTTAGGCAGCTTAGGAAAATATGAATCGTCGTTGCTTATCAGGACGCACGATAGGTCCGTGCCTCCCGGGCACAAGTGGAGCTGTATCGTCTCCTTGGACACGCTCAGCACCTGGATCCCGATCTCCCGGCAATAAGCCTCGAGCAGGGTCATCTGAAGGTGGCTGGCCGCGTCCATCTCGACGTCGTAGGGCACCAGGCAGACGCTGCCCCGGCTGTTGCACCCTCTGGAAGCCAGCTCTCGAAGGGTCGGCAGCATGCCGCAGGTGACGGTGCTCCCGTAGCAGCGCGACTCCTCGCACCACGACGATTTCCCGCTGTAAGTCATTCTCGATCAATCATTTGCGCATCGGTCCGTTACGTAAGCCGGCGCGCGACAGTGTAGAGCAAATACTTGGAATTGCCACAACGAGTTTCACGGAATCGCTGTGTGACGCGACAATTTATACGCTTATACGCGGAAGACGCGGAGCGTTTCGAGACGCTCGTAACTTTCGAGTCGCTCCGGCAATTGGCGAGGACAATTTTTACCGTGTCAAAGATGTTAAAAAGTTTCAAAATATTCTTCTGCAAGCTTCCGATAACGGATAGTAATTTCTGCGGAGTCAAAAGATAAGAAGCGAGATATTTGTATTTCTCTCAAGAATCTTATTATTATCTCCGATAAAATAAATAATTTCTGCAATGTCAAAGATACGGAAATATGCAAGGTAAGATTTATTATTGCACAACGTGAAACTACAATTTCTCACATCAGAAGAAACGAAAGAAGAGAGATCGGAGATAGATCGACGTTACCTCGTCGTGACCAAGCATTTCTTTATCACCGCTGAGAGAACCACGGCCAAGTCATGCTACTCCTTCGAGTGTGCGTGCGAGCCACGTGGAAATCCCGTGCACCGAGAGTACTCTTTTTTTTTGCGCGCGATAGCTACCTGTCGGTCATCGTGGTCTGCGCGTGGTAGGATTGCGGCTGGCAGCGAGTCATATCTGTGGGTATATCCTCGTCTGTCGGTTCGAGCCTCAATGCGCCTCGCTTGCACACTTCACTGAACGTGGGAATTCTCGTGGGCTCGGAAAGGTCCGTGGGACGAATTTTCGGCGCTGTCGTCGACTGACTTTGGCAAGCTGGAGCTGGAGCCGGCTACCGAATCACTTCCTAGTTGCCCGCGGTGTTTTCCTTTTCTCCGCTTTCACTCAACTTCGCTCTGACGCAAACTCGCGCAACACTCGCGTAACGTTCTCTTGCAGATGAGCTCTTCGAGCGGCTCTGCTCAAGAGGTTCTTCTCTCACCAAGACGGTATGACCTCGCAAGCGTGGCGCAGGCGGCTTTTATAGAAATCGCTCTCCCACTACCGGCGCTAACTCGTCACCGCCGTCCCCTCCACGGTTTCACGGGTATTCCATCGCTTGGGTATGTACATAACGGAGCTTTTTATCGATACGCACACCCGGCGCGGCGGACTTTACCGGGAAACCCAAGGAAAAAGGTCGCGCGGATAGAAAGAGAGAGAGAGAGAGACTCGCTCTAACCGAGTTAGATCCTGGGCACCGAATTTCCCGGAGAGAGTAGAATAGCAATCACTTTCGTATCCTAGAACGCAAGTTCTCTGCAGAGAATACAAGACAGAAAAAAGGAATTGACGAAAAAAGATGAATAATTAAAACAATAAAATATTTTTCATATAAAAAGTATATAAAATGTGTATAAGTATATATTTTCTTTCTCTTGTATAATCTCTGTTCTTGTGTACAGAAAAAAGTAATAAGAATTAAAAAACAATTAAGAGAATTTTTTGCATTATTTTTTTTAACAAAAAGTAAAATTGCGATTAGATTATATAATATTTTATATATAATCATTTTATGTGTATATACGATTATTTCTACATTTATATCACCATGTGTGTGGGCAATTTTTCTTAATTTTCTCAAACTCATTTTTTATTTAAAAAATAAATATGAAAATTATTAGATAGGAATTTTACCAGAGGACTGGAGAACCTCTATTATAGTTCCGCTACAATCTACATAAAAGAGGCGACGAAAACATTGTTGGAAATTATAGAGGTATTTCTCTCTTCTCTCTGTACTCAGCTTACAAAATATGAAAATTATTCTCTCAATTGTTTTTTATTTTTTTTCTTATTATTTTTTCCTGTATATAAGAACCAAAATTATACAAGAAAAAGAAAACATATGAACATATTTTATATATACATAATTCTGCTTTATATATATATAAAAACATATATATTTGCATGTTATATAAAACATTTTATATATAAAATTTATATATAAAAACATATTTACATACGTTTTTATATGAAAAATTTTTCTCACAACCAAAGAATAACAAAAATGCATTTCGTAATAAGAACAATTTCATGCAAACACGTGCGAAGTCAGGATCTTATCTCGAAGTAACAAAAACAGAATTAGGTAAACAATTCCAGTTAAAAGGCAACGATCAACATTCATATGAGATTAGAATTGGACAATAAGTTGTGAAACTTATATGGGAATTGTAAAAAGAAACACATGTACAGGGTGTTCCAGGTCAATAAAACTTCAAGGTCTTATAGGAAATTAAATTTGGAACAAAAAAGTTTCGAAAACACAGGTCCGGAAACGCTTTGTTGAAAAGTTATAGCTATTAAATTTCGAAAAATCACATTTTATTGATGATCTTTAAAAATAACCCTTCAAAAAAACCTTTCATTTATTTGAAAAAAGTAATTAAATAAATCTGGTGGCAATTAAATAATCTATATATATAAAATAGAATGTCTGTATGTATGTATGTATGTATGTTCTTTATACACTCTTAAACTATTCGACCGAATTTTTACCAAAAGTATATAAAATAGGGGTAGAATTTTCCGGGGAGTGTTATAGAGTGTATAGTTTTTCGTTACCGATTTTTTTGAGAACCGGTATCCGAAATTTTTCCAATTTTTCGGGAAATAATTGACCGAATCTTAAAAAATTGTATACAAAATAGGGGTAGAATTTCCCAGAGAGTGCCATAAACTGTATAGTTTTTCGTTACCGATTTTTTTGGGAATTGGTATCCGAACTGATAAAGGAATATTTTTCGATTAAGGATATTAAAACACAAATGAAGTCGTTTGAAGAAAAACGACTCCCGGACGAAGCCCGGGTAACCAGCTAGTAAATAAACTAAATTACACCAATCTCATTTAATTCTGATAAGGCGTTCAAAAGAAAATAAGCTCAAAACAACGAAAAAAGCAGAAACTTGAAAAAACCTTTTGATGATCTTTGTATAAATACTACATTCGTAGCGTTCGCTTTAGTGTAATAATTAGTAGGGAGTAATTTTTTTAAATAAAAAAAACCGTGATTTTTTAAATTTTTATTAGCTATAACTTTTTAATGAAGCGTTTCCTATGCGGACCTATACTTATAGGAACTTTTTTGTTCCAAATTCAATTTCCTATAAGATCCTGAAATTTTATTGACTGATCTGGAACACCCTGTATAAATATGTCACAAAAATTAAAATTGTGAGCAATAAAGAAGGAATAATTTTATCTGCCGAGGAATCCCAAGATAATTAACAATGGCAAATACCAGAGCGCCGATATGAAAATAAACTGATTCATAGAGTCTCGTATGTATGATTCAGCTTAACGCCACTGGAACATATCGTATTATTTGCTGATCGATAAATATATATAGATGTAGTGTCGATTTTTGCGCATGTTTGCGTATGTAGCTTTTAAGCGATTCGCTGAAACATCGGTTGAACATAAGTTCAAGGTAAGTTTGTGAGAAAAATAGCCTTCCCTGTTTTTGTATATGTTCCTTGTATAACTAATTATTCTCCGATTAAGATATGGTAGAGCTTCAGTAAATAAAAAGATATCTTTACAGTTGAATCTAAATTTCCCGTTATTATTCCATATTCATTGCGACTCGGAGTTCGCGAAATTTGCAACATTAATCAAAGAGTAATCAAAACAAAACAGAACGAGCCTGCCCGTTGACCGTATTATTGATGTCTCATCATGTTTCTCTCACAGAGAATTGCATAAGAACATTATATGAATATGAATGTCGCTTTTTGCCTCACAGTTTTAACTATAAATATTTGTAGTGGAAAAGTCACAGCGTTAATCCCGATGGTTCAACGAATAATAAATATTTATTAATATTGACGGGAATATCGCTCCATATATCAATAAAAAAATTACGTCCAAACAAATTTAAATGACGCAATTAATTATACGCGTTAAACTTTCAGCGGAATAAAAATTCCACCGGAATCTACCGAGAACCAGCCGTGTTAGAAAACATAATTACTTAGTAGCAGCGCAAACAATTTTCACCGACGACGAGAGACAGCGTTCAGGTCGAGGGTGACGCTTCACATCAATTTATACGGATTATCTAGCGATCTCATCGTTACGTCCAACTTCTTCGATTCACGACACGTGCGTTATTTGTATGTAAATCGTCATGATGACATTGCCTTCTAGCGAAGTTCATCGAGAACTGGAAAATTCATCGCAAGAAAAAACCCAAGTCTGAAAATAGGTCCAGAGCATTTTAATACACTTTCGTAATTTAATTGCTCGTTAAAGTAACTCCGAATGACTTCGTGAGTGCATTTGAAAAGAGTTATAAGCGAGGCCGCGAAAACTCTTGCCTTTTGCATCATACAGACATCCAATATCAATATCTCGTTTCATCATCCGCAAACACCTGACCAGGAACAGCCATGTTCATCGACTGTTGCGCGCGACTATATCGGTCAATAAACTTCATTTTGATAGACGATCCGCGACGACTACGCGTATCATCTTCGAATCGATTATACGTACGTCGCGTTATATTAATGGTACGTATATATACGCTTTGCGAAGATGATGCAAGTCACGGATGCTTTGTTCCATCGATGTGTATATTTCATCAGCCGTTTAATTTCCGCGATAATGGAAACGAAGGATTAAATCCACCTGGAAAAATACACATCGAGCGGGGAACTTTATGATGAATGTGCCACACGGCATTATTAATTTTCCGCACAATCCGATTTTGTCGCCTAAAAAATTATACATAATTTAGAATAAAATAAAATCAATATTTTCAGTAAATCAATATTTTCTAAACGCAACAAAATAATTTGTTAAGATTTATTTCCTGCAGAAAGAACATATTACTAAAATAATAATAAAAACGTACATTATCAAGCATTTAAAAAAAGAAATGTAAAAAATAATATTACAACGAGACGTTGATATACGTTAAAAGCGTCGGAGAGTAACCAAACACTAAATATAGTCGCATATATAGCAATATGAAGAGATGATTATGTGAATTCCGCGTATACCGCCTCTTTTGATCGTATAAAAATCGCAGAAACCGAAGGTTTGCTTTCGTAACCATTTCATTGCATCGGTCATCCTCTTTGTGTTAATTAACGAATATAATTGCATTTGCTAATATTGCTACTCATGACAAATAGAGAGAGAATGCATAATGCGTATTGCGGAATAAACTGCGCTTATTTCGATGATATAACGAGATTACATCGAAGGGAATTATCCTTAAAGGTTAATAAATTATGCTATATTGTACGGATATATTGTGTAAATAAATATATTTAAATCAATTTTAGAACTAATTTTGGGACGTATATTTCTGAATTATAAAAATATAATTGTTTAACTAGTTTTAACTAGTTTTTTTAATTCTCATTCTGGAAGGAAGACTATTCTTCCTAAAAAGATACTTTAAATAGAACGATATATATTGAAGGATTCTAAAGACATTTGCCAATTAAAAGCATTATAATAGTTATAGAGAAAAATAATTCTCAAAAGTTACAAATCAGATGGATTTCTAAAAGTTTTCACCTGTTTCTTACTCGGAAACAAAATTTTTGTCATTCAAAGAAGCAACAGGTGTTTTTTTTTTTCGTATCTCTAACTGATCTGATAAAACATTTTATAACTGAAGGATCGAGGGGAAATCCCAAATATCTTGGACATAGATTAACGTCTTTGGTAGATATCCACTTTAAAACGAGACATATAACTGGAAACATTTTAATAATTAGCACAATTCTGCTATCGTCCGCAGCCGTTTTTCCTTATTACTCTCGCGTGTTACGAATGCCGTTTGCGTAAATGCAAATTTCTCTGGGGAATAACTGCAACGTTGACAAAACTGACATACTTATTGGAGTATAATGAGGAAATTTTCGTATTTAACGTAAAATATTTTAAAAGTGTTTTTACTATCTTATTTCTCAAAATGCTTTCAATGCGCTTTATTATAAAATTTCCAGAAATTAAGACGCAGAAGTTTTTGAAATAAATAACGAACAAAATATTTTCTGTATTTAAGATTCTCAAGTTAAACGTAACTTAACTAATCGATAATCTTATCGCGAGCATAAAATAAAACAAAATCATTAATGCTGTGATATATTTCTTGAAAGATAATCACTTATCGGCGTCTTTATTGAAAACCGGTAGTTATCAATGATCATGTCTCTCCCCCTTTGTCATTTTGTAAAAATGATTTGATTCTCAGATGTAGAATATATTTTTAGACTTTTCTGAAAGCCACACGTAACAAACAGTCTATAATTAGCCATTCTTTCTAGGTTTCGAAGATAGCGATGATTATCAGGAAAAACATATGTTTAAAGAAACTACTTTTCGCACGAAAATTTTCAAGAAGTACAAACGAGGCGTGGGACAATTTTCTACGTAATAGCCACAGAACGTCGCTTAAAAGATTTATTCAGAATCATTACGACGTAGCGAATACGATCTTGAGAAACACGGAGATGACTCGCGATCATTTGACTCCGGAACTGAAGTTATTCCTGCTAACAGAGAACTGTCCCTTATATCACGAGCCATTCATTGATAAAAGTACAGATGGAAGATTCGATTTCTTGACCAGAAACGTATTTCAAGATCCATTTTGGTCTATATACTGGCCTGGAGGCCAAGTACTTACGAGATTCATTCTGGACGAAAAGGAAAGAATTTTAGGGAGCATGGCACAAAATGCGAGAAAAGATGGAATAAGGATACTGGATTTGGGTGCGGGATGCGGCGCTACGGCGATAGCTGCAAAATTAATGAATGAAACGTGTAAGATTGTTGCAAATGACATCAGCAAAGGTTGGTATATACAACAGTTAATTATTAATTTTTTATTATTATTAACTTAAATAAAGGTATATGGTGATAATAATTCTATTCTTGAAAAAACTTGAAGCGAGTTGACATTAAAAACACATATTAATTATTAATATATGCAAATATACATATGTTATAAATAACTTCGGAATTAAATCTGTACAATATTTCCTTAAATATATAGAATAAAATTTTATCTTCAGATCATAATTAAGAGTCTCTGGGTTTCTCATCAGTTATACTTCAAAAATAATTGTCGTCTCGTGAATGTACATTTATTAAAAAAAGGTAAATTTACGTTATTCAAAGGACATATAAGAATAAAATAAAACCGCGAATTTGAGTCCCGACTCGATTTCTCTACTCGACGCGCCGTAATTGCAATACCCTTGACTGATAACGTAACTGATAACATAATCAGCTAGATATACGCCATATGTGTGTTGAGAGAGTTCTAATAAGATAAACCCATTAATCTGAAAAAAGTAGAATGATCGTGCAGGAATCTAAGAGTCATCGATGTCGCAATTATTATTGACATTACGGCAAAAATATGACACCATAATATTTTACAATAATGCAACAAGTATTGAAAAGAAAAACTGGTTTCATTATCAATAAATATTACATGATAAATAGACGTTTGATTCATTAACAATCGTACAAAAACTGCACCAAAAGACGATTGCGACAATTCATAAATCTTCCAAGATAAATATGCGTATCAATGTTGCTCATAATATAACAGCATATGCACGCGGTATTGCGTTTGCTCGCAGTTTCCTCGAAATAATAAAAAACGTCGAAAAAAGAACTTTCACCTCATGTGAAGTTCCATGAATGTGAAGGAAGTAGGGGAGAAAGAAGATCCGTGTTGTTCAGGGAATGGCCTGTCTCGATTGCGACTCGCGCCAAGATTGAGAGGGTGACGAAACGTGCCAATGGCGTAATGTTAAGTGGATCACTTTACACAAACCCTAGTTTAACAGTTTAACTAATAGGCTTTAAACAAAGCGCTTCTCGTTTCCAAAGAAGAGGAAATTATGAAAAACGAGAAAAGTGGAATGCCAAATTTGCATCTCTCATGTATATGTCCATGTTAATTAAATTCTTTTCAGTATCTAGAGTAAAATACCTAAGTAAGTTCAGTACCCATAAAGTTACTGTGAAATTTTCCTCTTTCCTAAGAAGTCTCTGACGGGAATTCCCTCGCGACGGGAATATCCAATTGCCTTCGGATTTCATAAGTTACACGTTACACCATTGATCTGAAGAATGTTAGTAGCTAAAAGAAAAACAAGCGACTGAGAATTCAAAGGGAAGACTCGAAAGATTCCCTTTGACGTCACTCTATCTCTGTATGGGTTTATCTGTCGATAAATAGATGTGCGTACACAGCGACACCGATAATTGGTACGAATCCATACGCAGATAAGACCGGATTCCATGGGCATGACTAAAAAAAAAAATTGCATCCAAACGTATCCGCCCGTTTCGTCGTTCGCGTGCCTGCCATGCCTTTGTACGATCGTGTTGCACGGAGCGACCAAAACAGTGCTGATAAGTGGCTGATAGTAACTGTCGCGTTTCGTACTGCGCACAGTACGTAGAATTAATGCCCTCGAGAGCGTTTCTATCAATGACTGCCTCGCGCCAGAGATCCTCCCTTCTGACGTGTCTTCTGCGTGTTTCTTCGCTGATTGAGCTCCCATCGGTTATCATGAAAGTCGTTGACACGTCGTTAATTCTTGATGTAACGCCGCAACTATTGCGCGTTAGAACAAATAGAATAACTCGCATAATACTTGCAAGTCTGGCAGTTTCCTATTACTATTCATCAATGGCATTATTCCCCCTTATTATATTCTTCGCAGAGAGTTCAGGATTAAAATTTTTAATTGAGTAATAACTTGAAAAAATTTACATGATCAATATTGATGCTTCGAATGAAAAACTCACGTCTTGAAAATTAAGCAGGTGAAGAAAGGTGGAAGAAGGTGGGACACAGAACGGGTTTCCCCAGGATTTTACGCAGGCACAAAGAGGAAGGAATTGCCTCTCGTGCGTCAGAGAAAGGCTGTCGATTCCTGGTACTGCATCTGTGTAGCATGCCAAACGATGAATCGTACTTTCTAACAGACGAAGGAAAAATTGAATATTATTGGTTCGTAGAATTCGCTCTAAAATCTATAGAAACAAATTCTCGATACAATTAATAAGGACGCGCTATGCCGAGATTGAAAATAAATAATCGGCATTATAAACCATATTAATCAAATTTTAACATCGTGAATACGTATCCTGGAATCTAGTCTGAAAAATGGAAAATATAAACGAGTTGCGCTAATAACATTTTCTGCTAGATTTTTCTTTGCTTACATTTGGAAGAAATAGTGCTTCTAGTGAAATCCAATGTATACAAATAAGCTTTCCGACATCGTTTGTTTCTCGTAAACTTTAAAATTCGTGGAATGTGATTATTTCGTGGCTGGCATAGCGTTTCATATTAATCTGGCATGCTTTTGGTTCAAATCGATATAAGTCAAGGACGTTGTGTACACGGCACAAAGACGCGTGCGGTCTCCGTTCCAATGTCCACGAGCAAATCAATCGCCATAAGCGACAAAAACTCAATGACATAATATAATAGATACTATCAGCGTTCGAGAATTTCACTTTTTCCTGATTATATCTCTGTTCGTGGTGGCATTCAACCGCAAAGATGAAGATTATTCGACGATTTGATCTTTGCACATATCGATTATCGAACGAATTATTAGATAATATTATAGAATGGATAATAATAGATGCGTATTCTATTTGTATTATTAGTTATGTCCTAAATAAGTGTGTAAGATTTCTTATCAAGAAAACAAAAAATAGTAAAAAAATTAAAAAAATAAATTACAGAACGTCGAATTCGTAATTTTTCAAGCAATTTGTACAAAATTAAAAAAATATCAAATAAAGTAATAGAAACACATCCTAGGAACAAATCAAAATACATTTTTCGTTAACAAAAAATATCTATTCAGATATCTATTAATAATTTTTACATAACAACCATTAATCAATAATTTCTAAAAAGTTCGCATTTCTGAAAACTGTAATTAAAACTAAATAATGAAGTAAATATCTATAATAGATGTAAAAACGTGAGCGACATTCATGAGCAAATTTATTAATAGAATGTATGACTCAGAGTTGTAGGATAGTGATAATTGCGTGCGCGATACGGTCAGGTTACTTGAATGAAAGAATGTCTTTTGATTACTCGCAAATTTAATTATTAGTGATATTAGTGTATTTTGAATTATTAGTAATTCCAATAATTAAAAGAAAAGAGAAATTAAGAAAAAATTTTTAAATGTTACATTCTCTATTAAAATATAGAAAATGTAACATTTAAAAAATATAGTCAGAATATTAAGAATGAGTGAAACGTATGCACAATATTTGCTATTAAATATAATTTTAAATTAAATTATGCAATATTGCATTAAATACTTCTCGTAAAGTAAAATCAAAACCATTAAAATTAAATTATCATCATATTGAAATATACTAACGATAAAATGTAAAAAGCAGCTTATGTTGACAACTAACAAAATAGACACATGTTTCTTTGATTTCAGTCGCTTGCGTAGCTATTGCGATGAATGCGATATTAAACAACGTAGTCATTGAGGTGTTGTGGGAAAACTTGTTAGAAAAACCATTAGAAGGTCTATACGACGTGATCTTTGTGGGTGATTTATTGTACGACGAGGAAATAGCGAACACCTTAATGATCTGGTTGGAAGACGCATATGAACGAGGTGCGCGAATTTATCTAGGAGATCCAGGAAGGCACGGATTGAGCGAAGATCTCAGAAAGCGATTGAGATTGCTACGACGATATTCTTTACCGGAAAACATCAGGAAAGAGAATCACGGTTACGACGTGGCTACTGTGTGGGAATTTGACCAGACTTGAGTGGCTGACGCATATTAGTAATTAAATAAAGGATAAAGAACATTCTAAAGTCCAAAAGTTATTCCAATATTGAACTTCAATTTCTCTTAATTAAATAATATTTAGTATACATTTAGAATGTATCACCATAAAATTTTTCATTTTTAAATGCCTTTGCCTTAGTTTTTAAACGATCCTTCAAATCTTGTAATAGATATGACAGCGAAAATTTTTCATAAATAACTAAATATTTCAGAGAGATATATACATGTATGCTATAATTTTAGTATAATTAGTTAATATTCAGGTAATACATTCATACTGATACTTTACTCTGACGTATATTCGGATATTTCTGTATTGTTACTAAGCATAGCTTACATTCAAGTCGCAATAAATTGATTGCTCCTTGGATTCACGGATTAGATTGTAAGTAACAATGTGTCTGTTCAGACGTGCGTTCTTCAGCGTAAATTGACGCAAATGTACAAAAATCATTACCACATGTAATTGCCATATTGTCGATTGCGATTCAATATACACCGCTGACCGACGTCATGTGCTTGTGCTTACGTTAAACCAGGAATGTAGTTTTACATCGGGAAATCTCTGTAATATTTCCAACAGTCTTCAAAACGCCGCGCGCACGCATGCATGCTATTTTAAAAGCTGAGAATGCTATTTTATTATATAATCCATTTATGCATATCTCGTTTTCACATAAACTCGCATGTACATGCGTCAAAGCATGCGTGGTTGTTCTTTTATTCTTCATACTCTTATCGCAAACACTTTACGAAGTGCGTCACTATCAAAACAAAATCTATATCATTTTGGCAAACGATTGTTGTTAAACAATATAAACAATATATAAATGTTTTTTTTTTTATCAAAAACAGCCAAATAAACCAAATATATCTCCTTTTTACTCACCTGCTTGCTGACAAATAATTCCAAACTTCCCTGTTGAGATATCAGACCCGTGCGGAGAGACGTAACGTTCGACAACTTGATTCTGCATTCGTACCTCGATCGATCTACGAATACAAAGTCCATGCGTCATATAAAATGTTCCAAGTTCGTCGCATTTTCTTTTACATTACAAATTCTTTGAGTAATTTCGAATACATATTTTAGCTTGACCAAAGTGCAAAAACGCTAATGTTTTAATCAATCAAGCTTCAGATATATAACTAGGTAAAATAATATCCTTTGTTTCATTTCGATAAAGTTTATATTTAAGCTTAATTACAAAGCTATTTAATTTTAAATGTTAAATAACATTTTCAAAAAAATTAAAATTGATCGAAAAGTTTAAGCTAAAAAAAAAACTATGCTGAAGACTCGCAAAATACATAAAGAAAAACAACGTCTAATAATAAACTATTAGATATGCAAAAGATTAAAACTCACTGTTGTATATCTTTGTGCCGTCTTTACAAGTGCACGGTTGCTCCTGCTCGTCAACAGGACATTGCAGTATGCAATTCTCCGATGCGCATTCTGTGAAGATATAACTAATCAGTTCTTTCGAATTCCAGAGATTCTCGTGTTTTCACGCGACTTTCACTCGCGACTTTACTCAGCCTTATCATTAACGATGAGAATGAATAATCTGTGTACCGAAATAAAACGGATCAAACATATCTAATCAAGATAAAATATTACCGGTGTCTGAGGTGTCTAAAAGACGAGTTTCGCAATTGTGCCCAACGTAACCATCCGGACAATCACAGTGCATTGCTTCTGCCCCAATTTGCCTGTAATAAATGCAGCTAATTACTCATTCCGCAAACCGCCTCATCTCTTAAAAATTTTTTTTTTAATTATAAGATATTATATGTAAAAATATAAAAAATATATAAAATTTATATATATATGAATTATAATATATAAATTTATATATATATAAATTTATATATATATATATATATATATATATATATATATATATATCTTTATGGTTCGGCATATGTTGGGACCGACCATAAGCGATGTATACATACGTATACGTTGATATACATCGACATCCTAACTTGTATTCCGGAAGTATTTTCCATATGTATAATCAAAATACAAAGATATATCAAAATTAAGCTTCCTTATATGTTTTGTTAATTGTCGGTACCACTAAAAAATACATAAATATCTGATTATAAGCAATATACATAACGTGAAATGCAGTATACATGTTCTTGCAATAGCCATTTACATCGTATTTCGTAGTTAGTCATCGTTTGTACACATTATATAAACTATTATATAAAAAAAAGGATGCTTTTTATGCTTAGTAATTTAATAGGACCGCGAGAATTTTAACTATTTCTCTAAGCTATCGATATATAATGTAAAGATTATTGCGAGTTCAGAAAACTCAAAAGTTTCCGTGTGTCACCAATCTTCATCGTAAAGTTCTATAATTTCTGCAAAATGATATAAGAAAAAAATCGTGAATTCTACAATAACTTTTACTTTTAATAAAAATACGTCTTACATTTCTATTCCGATTACACAATATTTTTTTTACCTTTAAAAATAGTGTACACTAACTACAGAAATTATACGCAGAATTACTATTAATACTATTGTTTCAAAAATTTTTGCCAGCGGCGTATTACACTGTACAAAAAAAGCACAAGAACGAATCTTGCAGCATTTGATAATTTTTTGGACGCAGAAAACGATTCCGTTTGCCAAATTGCTGTGTCACAATTTTGAGATATTTGCCATTAAAGTTGCAAAAATGAGCTACTTTAGTGTATTTTAGCATATTATAACTGCGATATGTGACGTATCGGAGAATTTTAAGCAATCAAAATTAAGTATGATTCGTCATTATTGTAGTTGTAATATGTCAAAATACACTAAAATAGCCCATTTTTGCTAACTGCAAATATGTCAAAATTGTGACGTGATAGAGCAATTTGGCAAATGGGATCGTTTTCTGCGGCCAAAAAACTGTCGAATGCCGCAAGGTTCGTTCTTGTGCTTTTTCTTGCTGTACAGTGTAATGCATCGAGTAAAATATTGCAAGTTCTCAAGTAACCAAACGTATAGATGAAATTAATTAAGAAATATTTAAACTGAGCGGTCATGCTATTTACCATTGTACCGAGGAAATCCGCTCTCGTATGTAACGATACGTCGTAGAGTATAATTTTGATTTGGCTGTAAGTTTTTGGTATTTCGCGGTGCATCGCGAAATATCAAAAAACTCACAGAGCCAAATCAAAATTTATACTCTACGACGTATCGTTACATACGAGGACCATTTCCTCGGTGCAATTGTAAATAGCAGGACAGCCCAGTTTAAATATTTTCTAATTAATTTAATCTGTACGTACGATTACTTGCAATATTTTATTCTGTGCATTATTTA